>NW_027512065.1:300000-546854 GCF_048772815.1 Callospermophilus lateralis | reverse complement strand
TCCTCTGTTAAGTTCCTGAACTCCATCAAGTGAGAATAGGGATTCTTTGGGTCAAATGAGTTCTTCAATTCCCTGCAGAGGTGCTTGGGTTTTCGCATAACTCCAAATCACATAAAGAATTGATACCTGAAATCAGTAGGCGTCAAATTGGAGAAACACAGAAGTATTAACGGCAGGCTTATTTGATCACTCCTCGTTCACAGAAACGGTGTCCAGGCCACCCTGACTTTAGGCAAATGAGGGGCAAGCGAGCTGATTTTGGACACTGTCTTGGCTTTTCTCATGACTCCAATTCACATAAAGAATCTAGACCCCACAGTCAGAGAGCCTCAAATTGGATAAGCGGAGCAGTATTAAGGGCAGGCCTATTTGATCACTCCTGATTCACAGGAAGGGTGCCCAGGCCACCCTGAAGTTAGGCAAAAGAGGTGCAAGAAGCTTATTTTGGACATTTTCTTGGGCTGCACAACTCATGGAAAACTCCAGGAAGAGGTTATGATTAGTGTCTATATGGAAGAAGAATAGGGCCATGAGGGAGTATTTTGGTTTTAATTGTTTTCATTTGAGTCGCGGTTGGAAGAGTTGTCTGGGTCCACCTGGACTTGAACTCTGGTGTGATTCTCCTTATAGACTGAGTTCTGGAACTGACCTGAGAGAAGTATTGCCATGAATTGTGTTGGGATTTTAGGAGGCCAGGCATGAAGTTGCCATTGGAACCTGAGATCTAGGCACAGGTTGGCTTTCCACAGAACACTGGGAATCTCAGCCAGGATATTACATGATTTTATTCTGAAAGACTTGGCATGCATTATTGAGATTCAAAACACACATGGACCTCGCTTTATAGACCTCAATTGGCCTCGCTTCATGTGACTTTTTGGCCACTCTTTGGGTAGCCTTGCCTGTGAGAGTGCTCCAGAGCTTTCCATGAAATTAGCTTCCTAACCCTTTAATGGTTCCTGAATGAATTGCAAACCACAGTGCCTCCAACTTCATCCGTGAAAAATTGCTAGATAATTACCATGAAATTTTTAAAATTCCCATGACCAGATGTCACTGGAGGACCTTTGATGTCCTGTTGATGATCATGAATATACCAGACAGGGCCTTGATTGACTGGGTTTCAGGAAAATGGTGTAGAACAGAGATGCTCGTAAGTAGAAGCCTAGTGAGTAGTGGGCCTAGAGAAGTGTTACGCAAGTGAGTGATAAAACATCTGTGGTGGGGCCATGTGGATCTTCCATTGGCTTCCAAATGGCTTGAGAGTGACATGGTGCAGCCATCAGACCCATATACGTAAAGGTTTATTTTTATATGGAGAGGTTTTAGGGCAATGTTCAGAATCATGTTGCTATTGTCAAGGGGGCAAGCTACGTGGGATAGAACCCTGGTTGGTGCATTCTCCTGGAGACCCTGCACACCACAGCTGACAGAACTCCCTTCAGCACTGTTTCCCATTTAAACTCGTTGTATTTAATGAAGCAAATACCAAACTCCCAGTGCAGCAGCAAGAAACACCACGATAATTGGAGGATGACCAAGTTGTTTCACAGTCCACACGGGGAGACACTTAGCCCTCAGTGGCCACAGTTTACCTACAAAGAGAGAATTCAGCACTGCTGCCTCATTTTTAATGAAAAATAAATAACCATGTCCTCCAGGTCACATAGATGCAGATCGAGCTTTGATTGTCTCACTACAAATAAAGCTAAAGCTCCTGAAAACAACATATATTTTAAGTGCCCAACCTTAAAGGCAGATTCTCAAAAAGTCTTTAGGCCAGAAGAGCTCCATATTTGTGGAGTGTTTACCCTGACCCTTACTTTTGGAAACTCCTCTACCGCCTCCAAAGATGTGAAATCTGGAGCATTTTCCATTCCTGATAGGTATTCACAGATTTTCTAACTCTTCTCTTCTAATTGTGTCTTACTTGGGGCGAAGGTAATGTCAAGGCATTGTTCTGGAGGAGAGTGGGAAGAATTTTCTGTAGCATATATTTGCATAAACATTGGATTCAGTTTTCTATTTTCCATTCAAAATACTGAATCCCTGACTCTAACCCATACCCGACCAGGCTCTGACTACTAATTCTAATATGATGGAGAAAAATAACCCAAACAGAATTGAAATACAAGCAGTTCAGAGTAGGCCTGGTGTATTGTTGTACTTTTCTTTTGCATGATACAGAGTTGGAGTAATGAATCTAGTCAATTTATTTTTGAAATAGTTGTCCATGTATTTTTAAGCTTAACAAATATGTGAATTCCTGTCTCCCTTTCTCTGTATTCTTATATGCACATTTAGATTCCTCCCTGGTACCACACGTACATTCTTGTGAGGTGGCTGACTTGGCAGATACAAATTGTTAGAAGAGATCACTCCTACTAAACTTGTTGGAATTGGATATTCAACCTATGGTTGAGCTTGCTAGTTGAACAGCATTATACATAAATCCATGTTCAGTAAAATTAATATTTTTAGATCTGTGGATGATATATATTTTATAATGAATTTTGATTGACATATATATTGCTACTTTTTTGTCTGTGTGTGTGTTTTGTATATATATATATATATATATATATATATATATATATATATATATACACTCTCCAGATTTTTCAAAATATGAAATATATGTGTCTTATATACACTCCCTAAATTCATTCATGTTTATTATGTGGATTTATAATCAACTATTCACAAGATTATTCTGAGAAATATTCATCCACCTGAAATTTGCCTAATGCTCTCAAATGTCAATCCTAATTGTGACTACATATTTGTTTCTTCCTAAGATTATATATTTAAACTCAACCCTGTTCAAAATATCTAATCCTATCACTCACTTTATACTTTGCCTGATTTTGTAATGTCTCTATTGATATCTGCTTTCCTACATATTTTCCCCAGTTCATCATTGTGACTGACTCTTCACCTGTGCTGACATTTACATTCACTCTCTAATCGAAACCCTATTGCTAAAGAAATTTTTTTCCAATTCCTATACTCACCCTTCTTCATAAAAGTACTGACTATCTTCCTAATGCTACAGACTATCGTTTTTGACTGAATGTTCTCTTCTACATTCAATCATCCAAGTAAATGTGGGGTGAGCTTCAGAGGAGGAGACCACCAACAGACTATCTCTTGCAACATCAAAGGGTTTTTTGGGTGTCCAACATGCTGGGGCTCAGAGATCACTTTAATAGAGCAGATAGCCCTGAGAAAAGCTTAAATAGAGCTTATATACATTCCCTGGAGAGGGCAGGGAGGGAATTTTATTGATGGGTCAGGGTGAGTGGGTGGTTTGCATTCAACTGGGTGAGGGAGTACATTCTGCAGTTGGGCAGTTGGGGACAGAACATTCTGGGAACAAGATTTGCAAGCATTTCTCAAGATTTCAATAGTGTTTTGTTAAGCATACAGAAAAACAAGAAGTGACAAGTACCTATTTTATTAACCTTTAATTCCCCACTTCTTCTTCTGGCTACTTTTAATCATAAAAATGATCATTGGAGGGTGTCACATTCTATGTCTGCTAGTGGGGTATTACCATAAGTTTAACTCGTCCAATTTGAGCCTGGAGAAAAGAAATTACACGGTTGAGCAAACAGGATTTTATAGTTAGCAATAATATGAGGATTATTATTGGACCGGCCAGGGTTGATAAAAACGTAGTTAACCAGGAGGAGTGTGTGAACCAAGACTCAAGCCACCCTTTTTGGGCCTCTCTCTCTTGTTGATGCTCTTCAAGGCGTCTTTTAAATTTACTCATAGATTTTATTACAACTCCAGTATGGTCAGCATAAAAACAACATTCTTCCCTCAATGCAGCACAAAGGCCCCCTTCTCTAATGAAGAGGAGGTCCAACCCTCAACTGTTCTTTAAAACAACTTCAGAGAGAGAGGTTAAAGATTCATGCAAAGCTCTGATGGAGGTTTCTAATATCTTAGTTTTGCTCTATTGCTTCTTCTAATTGGGTCATTTGTTGTGTCCCATGGACAATGGCAGTGGTTCCTTTGCCCACCCGTGCAGCAACTCCTATTCCTAATAGGATGGCTAAAGTGAGGGATACAAGTTCCCAGTGGAACCGGTTGTATGCCCCCCCTATTTGATCTTCAAACGAACCTGCGTCATGATAGAGCTTTCTGGGAAACATCTGCAACATTTCAAAATAATCACATCTGTTGACCATTTCATGAAAACATAAACAATGTTTAAGTATATAGAATTATGCTGTTGTAGGGACAGACAAGGCAAGGCACCTAAGATAGCACTGAAGACAGGGAAACAGTCCTATATTGTTGCAACTGGATTCAGAGGGCATTGCTTCTGTTGTAATCAATTAATCCCCTGAAACTCAAGTTTAGGTAGTTTCAGAATTGTGTACCCAACATATAAGGGATGGGGCTCAGAAGTTTACAGTCTGCAGAAGTTCAAAAAAGCAGTATATGTTTCTGATTTTTCCTCTGTTCTGGGCAAGTTAAATTTTCAAGGACACCTGGGAGGAGGAGAGCTTTTTATTCCCTTTCTTATTTTCCCCCTGCCAGCTGTTACAACGGAGCCCAGTTGGTAATTTCTTTATCTTAGAAATGTGGCCATTTCTGTGAAGCCCCAGCTGAAGGCCAGAGGACTTGTTCACATATTTTGTGAAAAACTAGTTAGGGGTTGTCTAGCTTAGAAGTACTGAGTTTTTTAGCCAGTGGCCAAGTATAACAGGGCAATACAAAAAGAGAAAGTTTATCTACATTGAACTCTTTATAGAAACTCTATGCTGAAGGTTCTAAAGTCAGCCATGGTGAAGACTTCTGGAGAAGGACATTTAAGACTTTTCTGTGGGCCTGGTACAGAGGGGGAATACGGGGAAGGTGGGGCTGAGAGAAGCTCCGAGGATCTGAGAATGAGGAAAAAGAGAGATGTAAAAGAATAATTGGAAAGGTGTTTGGGAATTTCCTAGCAAAAAACTTGAGCAGTAGAACAGGTAGAGCAGAGCAGAAAACGGGAGTGAGTATCCCAAAATCCTGTGAGGGACTTTAAATTTTAGTAACCTGTTTTCAGTGATGACAAAGCAACTTTAATGGCCATTTATATTACATCTTGGATAAGGGTCTGAGAGCTCTCCTCAGCTCGTTTGAGCTTTGGGTTAGCTGGAAAGAGGACCTGGTGGGACCCGGTGTGGGCACTGACAGGAAGAGAGAGGAGTGAGTGGGTGGAGGGGTACCTCAGTACCTGCTACCTCACAAGCGGGCAATTGTCTGAGAACTGGTGGAGGTTTGGGATTCTGATCTAGTAATTGGAGGGGAGAAATCACGTTGCTGAGGTGGGAGTGACAGCAGAGAGTCTGGAGCAGAAGGCTGAGGATAAAAATCTATTGGAGAAGCATAGTTCAGGATGTGAGTGAAGGAGGGAAAGGGCTTCCACATAGGGGAATCTCCTTTCACCCTTTTGAGCACTTGCAGAAGTTAAAAAGGTCACGCAAAATTTGAGGATCTAGAGACCCCTCTGGGGGCCATCCTTTTTCTGTTGTCTACTTGGTAATATGGCCAATGCTGTGTACTGAATTTGATGAAGTATTGGGGTTCCATCAGGCAGCCTCTGTATGTCATACATCTCCATGACATACAGAAGAAGTTGGTTTTTCCCCCACACAGCCGTTACTGTTTGTGGCTTTGATAGTTTCCCGGGCAAACATAGTAATCTAGGCTAGCCAACCTGCATCTGGCTCGCGTGTCCCTACATCCATAATGTTTGTTTCCATGATCTATGGTACAGAAGGGATTTAATGGTATTTTAGTGGGATTTTCTTCATCAGGGATATCCCAATAGAAAAAACCTATGGCCACCTGACAAATGTCTGGGTGGAGAGATGGCCACCAGGTCCCTAAGGGGGCTGTATGTGAGATAGATTATACACTTTTCCAGTAGGATTTGTGATCAGCCATCGCTGCTTAAAAGGCTGATGAGGGTTAGGACTACTTGTGGCCAAGGGGAGAGTATATAACCTTATCCACATGGCGAATACACAATTTGAAACTGTTACCAGTCTTTTCCAGTTTCCAGAAAGATTCTGGACAAGGAGCAGGCTTGAGATGAGAGGCATGGATCCAAGAAGTGATTCTGTATACCTTTACCACTGTAGGTGTTATAAGTAGCACCTGGTATGGTCCTTTCCAGCTGGGTTCCAGGGATGACACCTGATGTCATCTTACATACATGAAGTCTCTTATTTGATATGGATGTGGAATCCCCTGGTACACAGTTTGTTACGCAGTGGGCAGCTATTTTCACAGGTATCACTGAGTTCTTTCAAAAGCTTTAAGTCTGTCAAGCAAGAGGGTGTGGAAACGATCCTTAGGTCTTACAGTTGGGCTTAGGACCCTTACTGGACGAGGGCCACAATAGAGAATTTCTCAGGGGGTAAGGTTACTCAAAGAAACAGAAGGATTTTTTCTTGCATGAAACATTGCATAAGTCAGGAGCACAGTCCAATCTTTTATGCTGGTCTCTAAGCTTAATTTCGTTAAGGTCTCTTCAATGGTTCTATTCATTCTTTCTACTTGTCCTGAACTCTGGGGTCTATAAGCACAATATAACTTCCAATTAATCCCCAGGTTCCTGGCTAACCCCTGACTTACCTGGGCCATGAACATCGGTCCATTATCAGATCCTATTACCAGCTTAGCTTGCTCCAATGGTAGAGAGGCTTAGTCAGCAGCAGGGGAATCACTTAGAGTGTGTTGTGTGTTAGGGGACGAGGGCAGGGGATAAGGAGAGGAGGAAGAGTCCAGTAGAGTCAAATCTTGTGACTCAGGGAAAACAGAGGGTGGAGGAGGAGGAAGAGGTGAGGGTTTGAGAGATCATGTGGGAAGGAGTATGAGCAGAGGCATGGGCAAGGAAAGGCTTCACCCATGGAGGAGGAGATTTGCAGAGGTCCTGCAAAGTTAAGATATATGGCTGTTGATCAGGATGGCTATGTGGCCCTGGCTGAAAGACAATATCTCTGACTTTTTAAATTAGTGGGAAGTAGAAAGATCTTTCTTTGGGCCATACGACTCCAAAGATGGGCCATTCTGAGGCACAGAGAGTCTGCCAGGTCCAGCGTTTTACTAAAAAAAGAAAGATTCTGAGCCCTTAAGCGGACTTTGGTTCAGTGATCAAGGGTCAGGGACAGAGGCATTGAAGTGCTCTGTCCCATAATGAAAGGTACACAAACAGTAAAAGCAAAGACACATGACACAGATAAGACAAGACCATAAAGACAGGCAATGGACATCCAACACTGAGACCAGGAATGCGTAGCCGGCAAAACCCGATAGGATGGCAATACCGAATCTAAAAGAAAATATCACTGAGTCGATGAAGCAATTGTTCCTTGATTCTCCGAGTCCTCTGCGGGGTCCCCCAGGGAGGTGCCCTATGTCTCTGTGACACGTCTCTCAGCCACCGTCGGAGAGACCCCAGGCTCTTCATCGCCAGCAATTTTGCCAAGCCCTAACATGACACCTGAAACCGGAAAGAGGCGCCTTACTTGCTCCGAGAGGAGCCCGTTGGGGTCTCTCATCCGCCACTGCCGGAACTCGGTGGAACCTCAATATGTAAAGGTCAGGTGAGTGTTGGAGGAAGAGACTACCAAGAGACTGTCTCATGCAACAGCAAAGGGTTATTTTGGGTCCAGCTTGCTGGGACTCACAGCTAACTTAAATAGATCAGAGAGCTCTGAGAACAGCTTATGCAGAGCTTACATACATTCCTTGGAGAGGGAAGGGAGGGAAGTTTACTGATGTGTAAGGGTGAGTGGGTGGTTCGCGTGACACCGAGTGAGGCAGTACATTCTGCAGTTTGGCAGTTGGGAACAGTACATTCTAGAACAAGATTAGCAAACATTTCTCAAGATTTCAACAGTGTTTTTTTAAGCATACAGAAAAACAGGAAATAGCAAGTACCTATTTTATTAACCTTTCACTACCGACTATCCCTTTTTGACTGGATGTTCCTTCTACATTAATTCATGCAAGGTACAAGGTCCTATGCCATTGTATATCGATTTATCAGAGACATCTCTGCAGAAAGTAATTCAATGCTGCGTATCCCAATCAAGGGCCCAATGCCCTTCTGGCCTTCAAATCATACTTAGATTTCTTTTTTCATAGAGATATTACACCTATATATTCTTATACACATAGCAGGTTCCCAATACCATTATTCATCCAGCACAATGATTTCTAACCCAAATCAAACATGTTGTTAACCATAATCATACACTATTCCCTCAATCTAACTTTATAGAAGAGCAGGGAAAGAGTTGATTTTACAATACAGAAATGTAGGGAAACTTCCACCTGCTGAGAACCTCAAAGGCCCATGCAGAAATGATCCCTGGAGAAGATGTAGGCAGCTATGAAGGACCTGAGAGACCAAAAGTCATCTTCCAATGCAAACAACCCGGTCAGGATAAAAGGTTGTGTCTGAATCAGATTCTCTTCTTAATGTAGAGAACATGGACCAAAACAGGCCTGTGTGGAGATCTATTCCTGAGTGCCTATGGTTGATATACCATTCTAACTTGTGAAAGTGTCACAGGAAGTAGGGGCAGCCTCAATCTCATGGGACCCTTGGAAGTAACAGTTAAGACAAAGTGGTTGCCAAGACAGGGAACTCATTCAGTTCAGGAAGGAAGTGACCTCACCTCACTTCCATGGTGATGGAACTCTCTGAACTTTGGATCCAGGAAGCCAGGCACCCAGAGCCAGTCCCAGTCCCAGTCCCTATGGTCTCACTTGTTTGGATTTACTAAATGCAGTCAGTCTTTCTTGGTACCTTCAGACGTGAGAAGGCCAAATGCCAGGAAAGCTCGGAAGCGGGGCTTTTCTTGAGAAAGTCGTTAGTGGCTCACCGTTGGCTCCTGAGAAGTTCACAGAGTTTGCCAAGGAGACCAGATCTGAGACAGGACAGGCCATTTCGGGGGAACGTATTATGGCCTACAAGTCAGAGGACACTCCGGATAGTCAAAGACCTACTTAGGGGAAGGAGGTGCCTTTGTGGGTGTGGTTGTGGGTTTGTGGTTTTGTCTCATTTTCTGAGAATAGGTAGGACAGTCGGTTTGTTTCATTTGAAGTGGACTGTTTCTAGTAAGTCTTTTCACAGGGCGAGTGTTTCTATGTCTGTGTATTCCACTGTTTCCGTGGTTGTAGACATTAGAAAAGAGAATTCATCAATGGATGTGTCGTGTCTAGTAGAAAGCTTCTCAGCATTCATATTGCCCCGTTTATGAATGGACTGTAGCTTGCCTTATCGATGAGCAACACCTGCAACCTTCCTAAGTTTCTATTTTCGTCCTGAATTCCGGCCAATTTCAAGAATAGGCCCATGGTTTTGTGACCAAGATATGTACCACCTCCAAGCTCTGTGACATGGCCATGTACTGGATAGCTGTAGGTGATGGCGAGCATCTCAGAAAACTCAG
Source organism: Callospermophilus lateralis (assembly GCF_048772815.1). Lineage (NCBI taxonomy): Eukaryota > Metazoa > Chordata > Mammalia > Rodentia > Sciuridae > Callospermophilus > Callospermophilus lateralis. The sequence continues at coordinate 537,387 of NW_027512065.1, read as the reverse complement.
ATATCAGTGTGACGAGGAATGTCTCAGAGGCGAAACCCTGCTTTGGGCCTTTTGCTTACCTATTGTTCTGTTGCCCTGAATGTCAGGAAGTTCTTTGCATCTGGCCACCCCTTTGTGAAGCCTGAAGAAAACAGTTTTCAAATGGAAATGATTGGGCATACCTGTGGCTCTTTTCTTAAGTGCTTTGAAAAGGGATGTGACTGAATCAGCCCCCTGGCCCTGTGTGTGGCTGAGGCTTAGATTCTCAGCACCTGATGGATCTAAAGAAAGTTCCCATGTTTGCATCCAAAGGAAAAATGGCAGAAAGAGCAGCCATTGGGATGAAGTCTCTCGACTTCCTCTGTAAGGTTTCGGAACTCCATCAAGTGAAAATAGGGATCCTTTGGGTCAAATGAGTTCTTCAAAACCTGCAGAGGCTAGCCCATAGGTGCTTGGTTATTTCATGACTAAAATTCACATAAAGAATCTAAACCAAACAGTCAGTAGGCCTCAAATTGGAGAATTGGAGCGGTATTAATGGCAGGCCTATTTGATCACTCCTGGTTCACAGGATGGGTGTCCAGGCCACCTTTACTATAGGCAAATGAGGGTCAAAGGAGCTTATTTTGAACACTGTCTTGGTCTGCTCCCCTCATGGAAACCTCCAGCAAAATTATGATGAGTGTCAATATGAAAGAAGATGAGGGCCATATGGGAGTGTTCTTGTTTTAATTGTGGTAATTTGTGTGGTAGTTGGAAAAGATGACTGGGATCACCTGGGCTTGAACTCTGGTGTGATTCCCCTTAAAGAATGAGTTCTGGATCTGACCTCAGAGAAGTATTGTCGTGAGTTCTCTTGGGATTTTACTAGGCCACGCGTGAGAATCGCCTTTGGAAACTGAGATCTAGGCCTAGGATGGCTTTCCACAGAGCTCGGGGATTCTGAGCCAGGATATCACATGATTTAATTCTTAAAGACTTGGCAGCCCTAGTTGAGAATCCAAACACATATGGACCTCACATTGTACACCTCAATGTGTCTGGATTCATGTGACCTTTTGGCCAGTCTTTTGGAAGGCTTTTCTGTGAGTGTTCTCCAGAGCTTTCATTGAAATGAGCTTCCTCACCATTTAATGGTTCCTGAATTAATTGAAACCCACAGTGCCTCTAACTTCATTTTTGAAAAATGACTAGATTAATACCATAAAATTTTTGAAATTCCCATGACCAGGTGGCACTGGATAAACTTTGGATTTCCTGTTGTTGATCATGAGTGTACCAAAGAGTGCCTTGATTGACTGGTTTTCGTGAAAATGGTGTAGAACAGAGATGCCAGTAATTTGGAGCCTAATGAGTAGTGGGCGTAGAGAAGTGGACTGTAGGTGTGTAAATAAATATTTTTGGTAGGACCACCTGGATCTTCCATTGGCTTCGAAAGACTTTCGACTGACATGGTGCAGGTAGGAGACCTTTATATGTAAAGGCATCTTGTCATATGGAGAGGTTTCAGGGCAATGTTCAGAATCAGGTTGCTATAGTCAACGGGAAAGCTATGTAGGATAGAAGCCTGGTTCGTACATTCTCTTTGCGTCCCTGACCAACCACACATGCCAGAACTCCCTCCAGCATTTTGTCCCAGTTGAACTCCTTGTATTTCGTGAAGCAAATACCAAACTCCCAGTGCAGCAGTAAGAAACACCCTGGAAAGTGGAGGATCACCAAGTGGCTTCACAGTCCACACGGAAAGACACTTAGCTCCCAGTGGCCACAGTTTACCTACAAAGAGAGAATTCAGAACTTCTCCCTCATGTTCATTAGAAAATAAGGACCATGTGCTCCAGGTCATAGAGATGCAGACCCAGATTTCATGGTGTCACTACAAACGAAGCTAAATCTCCTAACAATTACATATATTTCTTGTTCCCAACCTCAGAGGAAGTTTCTCAAGAAGTCTCAAGGCCAGCACAGCTCCATGTTTCTGGATTGTTTACCCTCTCCCTTACTTTTGGAAACTGTTCTACCACCTCCAGTGTTGTGAACTCCTGAGCATTTTCCATTCCACATATATATTCAGATTTTCTAACTCCTCTCCTCTAATTGTGTCTTACTTTTAGCGATGGTTATGTCAAGGCATTGTTCTGGATGAGAGAGGGAAGATTTTTGTGTATCACATTTTTGCATACACATTAGATTCATTTTCCTTTTTTCCATTTGAAATACTGAATCCCTGACACTAACCCATACCCTACTAGACTCTGACTACTAATCCTAATATCATGGAGAGAAAGAAACCTAACCGAATAGAAATACAGGCCTTTCATAGGAAGCATGGTGTATACTTCTATTTGCCTTCTGCATTATCAAGAGTATGTGTTTTAAATCTAGTCAACTTTTCATTGTAATATTTCTCCATGATTTTTTAAAATTATCACATATATAAATTCCTGTCTCCCTTTCTCTGTATCCTATTCAGCACATGTATTTTTTTATACATATATATATATAATATCCTACCTGGTATCACACGGACATTCTTGTGAGCTCCCTGATTTTGGAATATAAAATTGTGAGAACAGATGACTCTCCCTAAATAATGATGGAACTGAAAATTCAACCTATGGGTGAGCTTCCTAGTGAAAAACACTATACATAAATCCATGTTCAGTAAAATGAATATTTTTGGATATGTGGATGAATTATATTTCATGATGAATTTCGATTGGCATATATATTGCTAAATATTAATGTGTGTGTGTGTGTGTGTGTGTGTGTGTGTGTGTGTATGCATTTTTTTTAAATCTGGAAAAAAAATATATATGTGTATATATATACATATATATATATTATATATGTATATATATGTATATATATAATATATATATTATATATATATATGTATATATATTCTCCAGATTTTAAAAAAATATGAAAAATATGTGTCTTATTGTACACTCCCTAAATTCATTTATATTCATGTATGTGGGTTCAAAATCCAATTTTTACAAGATTATTTTCAGCAATATTTATACACCTGTAATACATATTGGTTTCCTACTACTGAATACTAAGTTCAGTAGGTGGTGCATACAAATCCTAATATTTCTACAGTACCTGACCCAGTTTAACATCAATGCAAGTAGATTGCTATGGGACATGATGTGTATTTTGAAGTTCATTTTTACTCAACACTGGTACATTACTATTTTTTCAGTATATGGACATCATAGGATATATTTTTTCACCCACAACTTCACAAAATTATAGGCATTTGGTTCACTTTCATTTACTTACTACTTCAGAACACATGTATTCCTCCATGTTTCTTTACTGGTCTTTTCACTAGACTTCTTTCTAAACACATTATTTTTGATTCCATAATCATTTTTGAAGCAATACTCACTCTTCACGATAAACCGTAACCCTAATATTACCATTACATATATAACTGGTTGGAATGATTGTATATATATCAATATAAGATTTCCAATATATTTTCAGATGCAAACTGAATCCATTATTTAAAGTTGGAACCAGTTATATACTTTATTCACAATCTGGTCTATTCATGCAACATCTCAATAATGATCAACACAAGGTACACCTATTTGTATCACCAGTACTAATTTATAAGTTTCCAGAATATTACTCCCCATAATGGTGGAAGAAATACTCATGTCACCTTATCTACATATAAATTTTATCACGGTAGTATTCTGGACACAAAATGCAAAGGTCACACATATGATTGTACCAAAGCCTAAATGGAAACTGACCATGGATTACTAAAAACATCCATGTCCAGGGTGCCTAATGCTCTCAAATGTCAATCCTATTGATTACTACATATTTGTTTTTTCCTAAGATTATATATTCAACCTCAAGCCTGTTGAAAATGTCTAATCCTATCACTCACTTTATACTTTGCCTGATTTCCTAATCTTTCTATTGATATCTGCTTTCCTACATATTTTTCCCTGTTCATCATTGTGACTTTCTCTTCAGATGTGCTGACATTTACATTCACTCTCTAACTGAAACCCTATTGCTAAAGAACTTTTGGTCCAACTCCTAGTCTCACTCTTCTTCCTAAACCTACTGACTATCTTCCTAATCCTACAGACTATCCCTTTTTGACTGGATGTTCTCTTCTACATTCAATCATCCGAGGTACACGGTCCTATGCCATTGTACATCGATTTATCTGAGACCTCGGTGCAGAACATAATTCAAGCTCAGTATACCAATCAAGTTTCTGTTGCCCTGAATGTCAGGAAGGTCTTTGCCTCAGGCCACCCCTTTGTGAAGCCTGAAGAAAAAAATTTCAAATGGAAATAAATGGGCATCACCTGTGGCTCTTTGCTTAATTGCTTTGGAAAGGAATTTGTCTGAATCTGCCTCTTGGCCCTGTGTGAGGCTGTGGCTTCGATTCTCAGCACCTGATGGATCTAAAGAAAGATCCCATGTGTGCATTCAAAAGCAAAATGGCAAAAAGAGCAGTCATTGTGGATGAAGATTCTTGCCTTTCTCTGTTAGGTTCCTGACCCCCTTCAAGTGAGAATAGGGATCCTCTTTGTCAAATAAATTCTTGAATGCTCTGCAGATGTGCTTGGGTTTTCTCATGACTCCAAATCACATAAAAAATCTATACCTGACATTCAGTAAGCCTCAAATTATAGAAACAAAGCGGAATTAATGGCAGGCCTTTTTGATCACTCCTGGTTCACAGGAAGGGTGTCCAGGCCACCCTGACTTTAGGGAAATTAGAGGCAAGGGAGCTTATTCTGAAAACTGTCTTTAGTTGCAACCCTCATGGAAACTTCCATCCAGAACATTTGATGAGGGTCTTTATGGACGAAGATGAGGGCCATGTGGTAGTTTTTTTGTTTTAATTGTGGTCATTTGTGTGGGGGTTGGAAGAGATGACTTGGTCCACCTGGGCTTGAACTCTGGTGTGATTCCCCTTAAAGCCTGAGTTCTGGAACGTACCTCATAGAAGTATTGATATGAATTGTGTTGGTTTTTAGGAGGCCACGAATGATTGTCACCCTTTCAAACTGAGATCTAGGCCCAAGGTGGCTTTCCACAGAGCAATGGGAATCTCAGCCAGGAAATCACATGATTTTATTCTGAAAGACTTCGCAGCCATTGTTGGCCCTCGGAAGCAAGAAGGAGTGGCCCTACTCATATCAAATAAAATCAACTTAAAACCTAAGTTAATCAAAAGTGATAAAGAAGGACACTATATACTGTTAAGAGGCAACATTCACCAACAAGACATAACAATTATCAATTTTTATGCACCAAACAATGGTGGTGCCAAGTCATAAAACAAACTCTCCTCAAGTTCAAGAGTCATATAGGGTATAACACAATAATTACGGGTGACTTCAGCACACAACCCTCGCCATTGGACAGATCCTCTAGAGAAAATCTGAATTAAGAAACTATAGAACTCAATAGCACAATCAATAACCTAGACTTAACCAACATATATAGAATATATCAAACATCATAAAGTGGATACATGTTCTTCTCAGCAGCACATTGGTCCTACTCAAATATAGACCATATATTATGCCATATGGAAACTCTTAGTAAATATAAAAGTATGGAGATAATACCATGCACCATATCTGATCATAATGGAATGAAACTTGAAATTAATGATTGAAGAAGGAAGGAAAAATTCTACATCACATGGAAAATGAACAATATGTTACTGAATAATCAATGGGTTACAGAAGACATAAAGGAGGAGACAAAAAATCTCTTAGAGACAAATGACAATACAGACACAACATACCGGATTCTGTGGGAAACAATGAAAGCAGTTTTAAGAGGGAAATTCATTTCTTGGAATTCTTTCCTCAAAAAAAGAAAAAAACAACAAATAAATGATCTCACACTACATCTCAAAAACCTAGAAAAAAAAGAGCAAAACAACAAATGTAGTAGAAGACAAGAAATAATTAAAATTAGAGGAGAAATCAACAAAATTGAAACAAAAAAAATTGAACAAATAAAAGTTGGTTCTTTGAAAATAAATTAAATCGACAGGCCCTTAGCCATGCTAATGAAGAGAAGTAGAGAGAGAACTCAAATTACTAACATATGGGATAAAAAAGGCAATATCACAACAGACACTACAGAAATACAGAAGATAATTCAAAAGTATTTTGAAACCCTATATTCCAATAAAACAGAAGATAATGAAGATATCGATAAATTTCTTATGTCATATGATCTGCCCAGATTGAGTCCGGAAGACACACAAAATTTAAATAGACCAATAACAAAGGAAGAAATAGAAGAAACCTTCAAAAGACTACCTACCAAAAAAAACCCTGGACCAGATGGTTATACAGCAGAGTTCTACAAAACGTTCAAAGATGAATTAATACCAATACTTTTCAAGCTATTTCAAAAAATAGAAAAAGAAGGAGTTCTTCCAAATTCATTCTATGAGGCCAACATCACCCTGATCCCAAAACCAGACAAAGACACTTCAAAGAAAGAAAACTACAGACCAATATCTCTAATAAACTTGGATGCAAAAATTCTCAATAAAATCCTGGCAAATCAAATACAAAAGCATATAAAAAAATTGTGCATCATGATCAAGAGGGATTCATCCCAGGGATGCAAGGCTGGTTCAATATACGGAAATCAATAAATACTATTCACCACATCAATAGACTTAAAGAGAAGAACCATATGATCATCTCGATTGATGCAGAAAAAGCATTCTACAAAGTACAGCATCCCTTTATGTTTAAAACTCTATAAAAACTAGGAATAACAGGAACTTACCTCAACATTGTAAAAGCTATATATGCTAAACCTCAGGCTAGCATCATCGTAAATGGAGAAAAACTGAAGGCATTCCCTTTAAAATCTGGAACAAGACAGGGATGCCATCTATCACCACTTCTATTCGATTTAGTTCTTGAAATACTAGCCAGAGCAATTAGACAGACAAAAGAAATTAAAGACTTAAAAATAGGAAAAGAAGAACTTAAATTATCGCTATTTTTGGATGACATGATAATATATTTAACAGACCCAAAAGGGTCTACAAAGAAACTGCTAGAGTTAGTAAATGAATTCAGCAAAGTGGCAGGATATAAAATCAACACGCATAAATCTAAGGCATTCCTGTATATCAGCAACAAAACTTCTGAAATTTAAATGAGGAAAACCACTCCTTTTACAGTATACTCAAAGAAAATAAAAAAAACTTGGGAATCAACCTAACCAAAGAGGTGAAAGATTTATGCAATGAAATCTACAGAACCCTAAAGAGAGAGATAGAAGAATATGTTAGAGGATGGAAAAGTATGCCCTGTACATGGATAGGCAGAAATAACATCATCAAAATGGCGATATTACCCAAAGTTCTCTACAGGTTTAATGCGATGCCAATCAAAAACCCAATGGCATTTCTTGTAGAAATAGATAAAGTAATCATGAATTTCATATGGAAAAACAAAAGACCCAGAATAGCGAAAGCAATTCTAAGCAGGAAGTGTGAATCCAGAGTTCAAACTGTACTACAAAGCAATAGTAACAAAAACAGTGTGGTACTGGTATCAAAACAGGCAGATGGACCAATGGTACAGAATAGAGGACACAGAGACAAATCCACAAAATTACAACTTTCTTATATTTGAAAAAGGGCCTAAAAGCATGCAATGGAAGAAGGATAGCATATTAAACAAATGGTGCAGGGACAACTGGAAATTCATATGCAACAAAATGAAACTGAATCCCTTTCTCTCACAATGCACAAAAGTTAACTCAAAATGGATCAAGGAGCCAGATATAAAATCAGAGACACTGCGTCTGATAGAAGAAAAAGTTGGCTACGGTGTACATACTGTGGGGTTGGGCTCCAAATTCCTTAATAGGAAACCCATAGCCCAAGAGTTAATAAAAAGAATAAACAAATGGGACTTAATTAATCTAAAGAGATCTTTCTCAGCAAGAGAAAAAATAAGAGAGGTAAATAGAGAGCCTACATCCTGGGAACAAATTTTTACCCCTTACACTTCAGATAGAGCCCTAATATCTAGAATATACAAAGAACTGAAAAAAATTAAACAATGAGATAACAAATAACCCAATCAGCAAATGGGCCAAGGATCTTAACAGACACTTCACAGAGGAGGACATACAATCAATCAACAAGTACATGAAAAAATGCTCACCATCTCTAGCAGTCAGAGAAATGCAATCAAAACCACCCTAAGATACCATCTCACTCCAGTAAGATTGGCAGCCATTATGACGTCGAACAACAATAAGTGTTGGTGAGGATGTGGGGTAAAGGGTACACTTGTACACTGCTTGTGGGACTGCAAATTGGTGAGTACAATATGGAAAGCAGTATGGAGATTCCTGGGAAAGCTGGGAATGGAACCACCATTTGACCGAGATATCGCCCTTCTCAGACTCTTCCCTGAGGATGTTAATAGAGAGCAGTATAAGGATACTGCCACATCGATGATCATAGCGGCACAATTCACAATAGCTAGACTTTGGAACCAACCTAGATGCCCTTCAATAGACGAATGGATAATAAAAATGTGGCATCTATACACAATGGAGTATTACACAGCACTGAAAAATGACAAAATCATAGAATTTGCAGGGAAATGAATGGCATTAGAATAGATTATGCTAAGCGAATCTATCCAATCCTTAAAAAACAAATGCCAAATGTTTCCTTTTATATAGTGAGAGCAAATAAGAACAGAACAGGGAGGAAGAACATGAGAAAAATATTAAAACTAAACAGAGATGAGTGGGGGGAGAGAAAGGGAGAGAGAAGGAAAAGCATATGGAAATGGTAGGAGACTACTCAATGTTACACAAAATTACATATAAGAGGTTGTGAGGCTAAAGAGGGGAAAACAAGGGAGAGAATTAAACAACAGCAGTGAGGTAGAGAGGGAAGATGGGAGGGGAGGGGGAATAGTAGGGGATTGGAAAGGTAGCAGAATACAACAATAACTAGTATGCTATTATGTAAAAACGTGAGTGTGTAACTGATGTGATTCTGCGATTTGTATTTGGGGTAAAAATGGGAGTTCATAACCTAATTGAGTCAAATGTATGAAAGATGATATATCATGAGTTTTATAATGTTTTGAACAACCAGAAATAAAAAGAATTGAATTTCCAATATTTGAGTCATTTAACAACTTTATTTTTTAATAAAATTGTCTTTTATTTGTTATCTTACTTGCTGGTATCTGCCTTTCAGTTTTAAGAAACTATGTGCTGTAGCCATTCATCCATGTAGTATGTAACAGAAAATTTTGAGTGTCTCCATGTTACCAGATTGGCAAGGCATCAAGGTTTCCTTCACAAACAAGGTGAAGGCTTTGCCATTAGAAATTTAACATTCTGCAAAACAATTTTTTTTAACTTTCCAATTAAATTTCCAAAAAAATTTAGAAAAAGAAGAATATAATCCCCACAGTAAGAAGGCCTCAAAGTGGAGAAGTGGAGCATTTACGGCAGGCCTATTTGATCACTCCTGGTTCACAGGAAGCATGTCCAATCCACCCTGACGTTAGGCAAATGAGGGGCAAGGGAGCTTATTTTGGGCACTGGTTTGGCTGTGCCCCTCATGGAAAACTCCATCCACAGGTTATGATGTGTGTCTACATGGAAGAAGATGAGAACCATGTGGGAGTGTTTTGGTTTTAATTGTGGTCATTTGTGTGGTAGTTGGAAGAGATGACTGGGTCCACCTGGGCTTGAACTCTGATGTGATTCCCCTTAGAGAATGAGATTTGGAACTAACTTCAGAGAAGTATTGCCATGAATGTTGTTGGGATTTCAGGAGGCCACACATGAGAGTCGCCCTTGGAAACTGAGGTCTAGGCCCAGGGAGGCTTTCCAGAGAGCACTGGGAATCTCAGCTAGGATATCACAGGTTTTATTCTGAAAGACTTGGCAGCCATCGTTGAGAGTCAAAACACACATGACCTCACATTGTAGACCTCAATGGGCCTGGCTTCATGTGACAATTTGACCACTCTTTGGGAAGCCTTGCCTGTGAGAGATCTCCAGATCCTTCATTAAAATGAGCTTCCTCAACATTTAATGGATCCTGAATGAATTGAAACCCACAGTACCAACAACTTCATCTGTGAAAAATAGTTAGATAAATACCATAAAATTTTAGAAATTCTCATGACCAGGTGGCACTGGAGAACCATTGGATGTCCTGTTGCTGATCATGAGTATACCAGACAGTGCCTTGATTGACTAGGTATCATGAAAATCGTGTAGAACAGAGATGCCAGTAAGTTGGAGCCTGCTGAGTAGTGGGTCTAGAGCAGTGGTGTGCAGGTGTGTGATAAAACATCTCTGGTGGGGCCATGTGGATCTGCCATTGACTTTCAAATGCCTTGAGACAGACACGGTGCAGCCAGCAGACCCTTCTATATAAAGGCATCTTGTTATATGGAGATTTTTCACGGCAATGTTTAGAATCAGGTTGCTATGGTCAAGGGGCAAGCTGTGTGGGATAGAAGCCTAGTTGGTGCATTCTCATGCAGACACTGACCCACCACACGTGACAGAACTCCCTCCTGCACTGTGTCCCACTTGAACTCCTTGTATTTCGTGAAGCAAATACCAAACTCCCAGTGCAGCAGCAAGAAACAAAACGAAAAGTCGAGGATGACCAAATGGCTTTACAGTCCACATGGGGAGACACTTAGCCCCAGTGGCCACAATTTAGCTACAAAGAGAGAATTTAGCACTGCTGCCTCATGTTCATTGGAAAATAAGAAACCATGTCCTCCTGGTCACATAGATGCAGACCTAGCTTTGATGGTCTCACTACATCGGAAGTTAAAGCTCCTGAAAACAACATATATTTCAAGTGCCCAAGCTCAGAGGCAATTTCTCAAGAAGTGTTTAGGCCAGCAGATCTCCATGTTTGTGGAGTGTTTACCATGTCACTTACTTTTGGAAACTGCTCTATCAACTCCAAGGTTGTGAACTCCTGAGCATTTTCCATTCTAAATATATATTCACAGATTTTCTAACTCTTCTCCTCTAATTCTGACTTACTTGGGGCGAAGGGAATGTCAAGTCATTGTTCTGGATGAGAGAGAGAAGATTTTGTTTAGCACATATTTGCATAAACATTGGATTCATTTTACAATTTTCTGTTTGAAATACTGAATCCCTGACACTAACCCATACCCTACTAAACTCTGACTACTAATCCTAATATAATGGAGAAAAATAACCCAAACAGAATAGAAATACAAGCATTTCAGAGGAAGCATGGTGTATAGTTGGACTTACCCTTTGCATGATATAAGGTAGGAGTTATAAATCTAGTCAATTATTTTTTGAAATAATTCTCCATGTGTTTTTAAAGTTAAGAAATATGTGAATTCCTGTCTCCCTTTCTCTGTAGCCTATTAAGCAAATGTATTTTTATATGCACAAATAGAATCCTACCTGGTTTCACATGTACATTTTTGTGAGGTGGCTGACTTGGCAGATACAAATTGTGAGAAGAGATCACTCCTCCTAAACGCTGTTTTAACAGAAAATTCAACGCATGAGTGAGCTTCCTAGATGAACAACACTATACATATATTACTGTTCAGTAAAATGAATATTTTGGGATATGCGGATGAGTTATTTTTCATGATGAATTTCAATTGGCATATATATTGCTACATTATAATGTGTGTGTGTTTGTGTGTCTATATATATATATATATATATATATATATATATATATATATATTCTCCAGATTTACCAAAATATGAAATATATGTGTCTTCTTATACACCGCCTGAATTCATTCATATTCATATATGTGGATTTATAATCAACTTTTAACTAGTTTATTCTCAGAAATATACATCCACTGAAATACATATTTGTTTCCTAGTACTGAAAACTAACTTCTGGGAAGGGTGCTTACAAATCGTAATATTTCTACAGTAACTGACCAAGTTTAACATCAATGCAAGTAGATTCCTATTGGATATGATGTGTTTATTAAAGTTCATTTTTATTCAAACCTGGTACGTTATTATTTCTTCAGTTTATAGACATCATAAAATATATCCTTTCATTCACAAATTCACAAATTTATAAACATTTGGTTCACTTTCAATCACTTCCTCCTTCAGAACACTTATATTTCTCCATGTTTCTTGACTCGTCTTTTCACTAGACTTCTTTCTAAACACATTATTTTCGATTCCATAATCATTTTTGAAGCAAAACTCATTCACTATTCATGATAAACGGTAACCCTAAGATAACCATTAGATATGTAAGTGGTTGGAATGAATGTATGTATATCAATAAATGATTTCTTCTATTTTTTCAGATATCAATACAATCCATTATTTCAATTTGGAACCAGTCATATAATTTATTCACATTATGGTCTATTAATGCATCATCTCTATATTCATCAACACAGGGTAAGCCTATTAGTATCCCCAGTACTAATTTATATCTTTTCAAAATATTTCCCCCAGAAATGGTGGAAGAAATACTCATGTCACCTGATCTTCATATACATATTATCACAGTAATATTTTGGACACAAAATGCGAAGGTCACCCTTATGATTGTACCAAGGCCTCAATGGAATGTGAACATGGATTACTAAATATATCCATGTCCAGGTTGCCTAATGCTCTCAAATGTCAATCTTATTGGTGACTCCAAATTTGTTTCTTCTTAAGATTATGTATTCAACCTCAACCCTGTTGAAAATCTCTAATCCTATCATGTTATATTTTGCCAGATTTCCTAATGTCTCTATTGATGTCTGCTTTCCTACATATTTTCCCCAGTTCATCATTGTGCCTGACTCTTCACATATGGTGTCATTTATATTCACTCTCTAACCAAAACCCTATTGCTAAAGAACATTTTGTCCAAATCCTAGACTCACTCTTCCTCCTAAACCTACTGACTATCTTCCTAATCCTACACACAATCCCTTTTTGACTGGATGTTCTCTTCTACATTTAATCATCTGAGGTACAGGGTCTTATGCCATTGTATATCAGTTTAACTGAGACCTCGGTGCAAAACATAACTCAAGCTAAGGATCCCAATCAAGGGTCCAAATCCTTCTGGGCTTCAAATATTACCTAGATTTCTGTTTTCATACTTATGTTTTCCCTCTATATTCTTAAAAATATCGCTGGTTCCCAATACAATTATTCATCCAGCAGAATGATTTCCAACCCAAATCGAACATGCTATTAAACCTGACCATACAATATTCCCTCAATCTCACTTTACAGAAGAGCAGGGACAAAGTTGGTATTACAATACAGGAAATTAGGAGATCTTCCACCTGCTGAGTACCTCGAAATCCATGCAGAAATTATCCCTGGAGAAGATGCAGGCAGCTATGAAGGACCTGAGAGAACAAAAGTCATATTCCATGGCAAACAACATGGTCAGGATGAAAGGATGTGTCTGAGTCATCCTCTCTATTTTTAATGCAGGGAAGATGGACCAAAGCAGGCCTGTGTGGAGAGCTGTTCCCAGGTGACTATGGTTTCTATACCATTCTAACATGTGAAAGTATCACAGGAAGTAGGGCAGCCTCCATGTCAGGAGACAATAGGAAGAAACTGTTAGGACAAAGTGGTGGCCAAGACAGTGACCTCATTCAGTTTCTGAAGGTAGTGACCTCACCTCACTTCCTTGGTGATGGAGGTCTCTGAATTTTGTGATCCAGGAAGCCAGGCACCTTGAGCCAGTCCCAGTCGCAGTCACAGTGAGCTCATTTCTTTGGATTTACCAAGGACAGAGTCAGTCTTTCTTGGTACCTACTGATGTAAGGGTTGCCAAATACCAAGAAAGCTCTGAAGAGGGGTCTTTCCTGAGAGCATAGGAATTGGCTCACCACTGCCTCCTCATAAATTCACAGATTTGACGAAGGAGACCAGATCTGAGACAGAAAGGCCATTTCTGGGTTACATCGTATGTCCTACCAGTCAGAGGACACTCCAGATAGTCACAGACCTACTTGGAAGAAGGAGGTGCATTTGTGGGTGTTGGTTTGTGTTTGTGGTTTTTTCTCATGATCTGAGAATAGGTAAAAAAGGAGGTTTGTTTGGTATGGAGTGGACTGTTTCTAGTAAGTCATTTGACAAGGAGACTGTTTCTGTGTCTGTGTATCCCACTGTGTTTTTCTTTGTAGATATTAGAAAAGAAAATAGCTCATTGGGTGTGTCCTGTCTAGTAGAAAACTTCCCAGTATGCATCCTTCCCAATTAATGAATGGACTGAGGCTTGCCTTATCCATGGGCAACACCTGCTATCTACCTATGTTCTCATTTTTTTCCTGAATTCTGGCCACTCTAAAGATTAGTATCATGTATTTTTGTACAAGATACGTACCACCTCCAAGCTCTGTGACATAGCCATGTACTGGATAGCTGAAGGGAATGGCGAGCATCTCAGAAAACTCACATATCAGAGTAACCAGGAAAGTCTCCTAGGAGAAACCCTGCTTGGGGGCTTTTGATTACCTATTGTTCTGTTGCTCTGAATGTCAGAAAGGTCTTTGCCTCAGGCCAAACCTTAGTGAAGCCTGAAGAAAAGAGTTTTCAAATGGAAATGAATGGGAATCACCTGTGGCTTTTTACTTCATTGCTTTGGAAAGGGATTTGTCTGAATCAGCCTCTTGGCCCTGTGTGAGCCTGTGGTTTAGATTTTCAGCACCTGATGTATCTAGAGAAAGATCCCATGTGGGCATCCAAAACCAAAATGGAAAAAAAGATCAGTCATTGTACATGAAGCCTCTCGCCTTCCTCTGTAATATTAATGACCTCCATCAAGTGAGAATAGGGATCATTTGTGTCAAATGAGTTCTTCAAAGCCCTGCAGAGGCTGGACAATAGGTGCTTGCGTTTTCTCATGACTCCAATTCACACAAAGAATCTATACCCCACAGTCAGTAGGCCTCAAATTTGAGAAGTGGAGCAGTATTAACAGCAGTCCTATATGATCACTTCTGTTTCACAGGAATGTTGTCCAGGCCACCCTGACTTTAGGCAAATGAGGGGCAAGGGAGATTATTTTTGACACTGTCTTGGGCTGTGCCCCTCATGAAAACCTCCAGCTAGAGGTTATGATTAGTGTCTATATAAAAGAAGAAGAGGGCCCTGTGGGAGTGTTTTGGTTTTAATTGTCGTCATTTGTGTGGCAATTGGAAGAGATGCCTGGGTCCACCTGGGCTTGAATTCTGTTGTGATTCCCCTTAGAGACTGAGTTGTGGAACTGAGCTCAGAGAAGTATTGCCATGAATTGTGTTGGGATTTTTGGAGGCCACGCATGAGATTCGCCATTGGAAACTGAGATCTAGGCCCAGGGTGACTTTCCACAGAGCACTGGGAATCTCAGCCAGGATATCACAAGATTTTATTTTGAAAGATTGTCAGCCATAGTTGAGAGTCAAAACGCACATGGAATTCACATTGTAGACCTCAATGGGCCTGGCTTCATGTGACCTTTTGCCCACTCTTTGGGAAGCCTTGCCTGTGAGAGTTCTCCAGACCTTTCATTGAAATGAGATTCCTCACCTTTTAATGGTTCCTGTATAAATTGAATCCCACAGTGCCTCCAACTTCATTATTGAAAAATATCTAGATAAATACCATGAATTTTTTGAAATTACCATGACCAGGTTGCACTGGAGAACCTCTGGATGTCCTGTTGCTGATCATGATTGTACCAGACAGTGCCTTGATTGACTGGGTTTCATGGAAAAAGTGTAGAACATAGATGCCAGAAAGTTGGAGCCTGCAGACTAGTGGGCCTAGAGCAGTGGAGTGTAGGTGTGTGAAAAAAACATTTCTGGTGGGGCCACGTGGATCTGCCATTCGCTTAGAAATCACTTGTGACTGACATGGTACAGCCAGCAGACTGTATGTAAAGGCATCTTATTATATGGAGAGGATTCCTGCCAATGTCCAGAATCAAGTTGCTATTGTCAAGTTGAAAAGCTATGTGGGATTGAAGCCCCACTGGTGCATTTTAGTAACCCACCACACGTGAGAGTACATCCTCCAGCACTGAGTCCCAGTAGAACTCCTTGTATTTCGTGAAGCCAATACCAAACTCACAGTGCAGCAGTAAAAAAACACCACGAAAGTGGATAATGTCCAAATGGCTTTTCAGACAACACAGTTAGATACTTAGACCCCAGTGGCCAAAGTTTACCTACAAAGAGAGAATTCAGCACTGCTGCCTCATGTTCACTAGAAAATAAAAAAACCATGTCATCCAGGTCACATAGATGGAGACCCAGAATTGATGGTCTCACTACAAAGGAAGCTAAAGCTCCTGACAACAACATATATTTTAACTGCCCAACCTCAGAGGCAGTTTCTCAAAAAGTCATTAGGCCAGCAGAGCTCCATGTTTGTGGAGTGTTTACCCTCTCCCTTTTTGTAACCCGTTCTACCTCCTACAAGTTTGTGAACTCCTGAGCATTTTTCTTTCCACATATGTATTCACAGATTTTCTAACTTTTCTCCACTAATTGTGTCTTATTTGGGGCGAAGGTAATGTCAAAGCATTGTTCTGGATGAGAGTGGGAAGATTTTTGTGTAGCACATGTTTGCATACACATTAGATTCATTTTCATATTTTCCATTTGAAATACTGAATCCCTGAACCTACCCCATACCCTACTAGACTCTGACTACTAATCAAAATATGATGGAGAAAAAGAAACTTAACAGAATAGAAATACAGGCCTTTCATAGGAGTCATGGTGTATACTTGGACTTGCCTTCGGCTTTATCAATGGTATGTGTTATAAATCTAGTCAACTTTTCATTGTAATACTTCTCCAAGAGTTTTTAAAATTAACACATATGTAAATTTCTGTCTCACTTTCTCTGTAGCCTATTCATCACATGTATTTTTTAATGCATCTTTAGAATTCTACCTGGTATCACATGTACATTCTTGTGAGCTTGCTTATTTTGGAAGATACAAATTGTGAGAAGAGATCGCTCCCTCTAAATACTGATGGAACTGGAAATTCTACCTATGGGTGAATTTCCTAGATGAACAGTATTATGCATAAATAAATGTTCAGTAAAATGAATATTTTTGGATACGTGGATGATATCTATTTTATTATGATTTTCGAATGGCATATATTGCTACATTTTAATGTCTGTGTATGTGAGTATCTAATTATCTATCTATCTATCTATCTATCTATCTATCTATATAGATATAGATATCTACTCTTTAGATTTTCCAAAATATGAAATATATGTGTCTTATTATACACTTTCTAAATTCACTCATGTGTGTGTATGTGGATTTATAATCAAATTTTTACAAAATAATTCTTAGAAATATTCATCCACCTTAAATACATATTTATTTCCTAGTACTGAAAACTAAATTCAGTGAATGGTGCATACAAATCGTAATATTTCCACAGTGACTGACCCAGTTTCACATCAATGCAAGTAGACACCTATGGGACCATGATGTGTATTTTGAAGTTCATTTTTATTCCACACTGATACATTACTATTTCTGCAGTTTATGGACATTATAGGATATATCCTTTCATCCACAATTTCACAAATTTATAGGCATTTGGTTCACTTTCAATCACTTCCTACTTCAGAACACATGTATTCCTCCATGTTTCTTGACTGTTCTTTTCATAAGATTCTTTCCAAACACATTATTTTTGATTTCCATAATCATTTTTGAAGCAATACTCAGACACTCTTCATGATAAACCATAATGCTAATATTACCATTAGATGTATAACTGGTTAGAATGAATTTATGTATATCAATATAAAATTTCCTATATATTTTCAGATATCAATTCAATCCATTATTTAAAGTTTGAACCAGTTATATTATTTATTCACAGTATGGTCTATTAAGGCATCATCTCTATATTCATAGACCGATGGTATACCTATTTGTATCCCCAATACTAATTTATAAGTCTTTAAAATATTGCTTTAAGAATTTGTGGAAGAAATACTCTAGTCACCTGATATACATACACATTTTATCACAGTAATATTCCTGACGCAAAATGCAACGGACACACTTATGATTGTACCAAAGCCTATATTGAAAGTGAGCATGTATTACTAACAACATCCAAGTCCTGATTAACTAATGATCTCAAATATCATTCCTATTGGTGACTACATATTTGTTTTTTCCTAAGATTAAATATTGAATCTGAACCCTGTTAAAAATGTCTTATCCTATCACTCACTTTGTACTTTGCCTGATTTCCTAATGTCTCTATTGATATCTGATTTCCTACACATTTTCCCCAGTTCATCACTGTGACTGACTCTTCAAATATGCTGACATTTACTTTCACTCTTTAACAAAAACCCTATATTTAAAGAACATTTGGTCCAATTCCTCGACTCACTGAAATGGGTTCTTCAAAGCCCTGCAGAGGGTAGCCCATAGGTGCTTGATTTTCTCATGACCCCAATTCACATAAAGAATCTATGCCCCACAGAGAGTAGGCCTCAAATTGGAGAAGTAGAGCAGTATTAATGGCAGGCCTATTTGATCACATCTGGTTCACAGGAAGGGTTTCCAGGCCACACTGAGTTTAGGCAAATAAGGGGCAAGTGAGCTTATTTTGGACACTTCCTTAGGCTGTGTCCCTCATGGAAACCTCCAGCAAGAGGTTATGATGAGAGTTTATATTGAAGAAGATGAGGGCCATGTGGGAGTGTTTTGGTTTAATTGTGGTCATTTGTGTGGTGGTTGGAAGAGATGACTGGGTCCACATGGACTTCAACTCTGGAGTGATTCCCCTTAGAGACTGAAATGAACTCAGAGAAGTATTGACATGAATTGTGTTGGGATTTTAGGAGGCCACACATGAGAGTTGCCCTTGGAGACTGAGATCTAGGCTCAGGATAGCTTTCCAAAGAGCACTGGGAATCTCAGGCAGGATGTCACATGACTTTATTCAGAAAGACGTGGCAGCCATTGTTGAGAGTCAAAACACACATGGACCTCAATTGTAGACCTCAATGGGCCTGGCTTAATGTGACCTTTTGGCCACTCTTTGGGAAACCTTGCCTCTGAGAGTTCTCCCGAGCTTTAATTGAAATAAGCTTCCTCACCATTTCATGGTTCCTGAATAAATTGAAAGCCACAGTGCCTCCAACTTCATCCTAGAAAATTGGCTAGATAAATACCATGAATTTTTTAAATTTCCATGAACAGATGGCACTGGAGAACCTTTGGATATCTGTTGCTGATCATGAGTGTACCAGACATTGCATTGATTGACTGGGTTTCATGAAAATGGTGAGAACAGAGGTGCCAGAAAGTTGGAGCCTGCTGATTAGTGGGCCCAGAGCAGTGGTGGGCAGGTGTATGATAAAACATCTGTGGTCGGGACACGTGGTTCTGCCATTGGTTTCCGAATGACTTGTGACTGACATGTTGCAGCCAGCAGAACCTTACAAGTAAAGGGACCTTGTTATATGGAGAGGTTTCAGGGCAATGTTCAGAATCAGGTTGCTATGGACATGGGTGCAAGCTTTTTGGGATAGAAGCCTGGTTGGTGCATTCTCCTGCAGACCCTCACCCACTACACGTGAGAGTACTCCCTCTAGCACTGTGTCCCAGTTTTTCTCCTTGTATTACGTGAAGCCAATACCAAACTCCCAGTGTAGCAGTAAGAAACACCACGAAAAGTGGAGTATGACCAAATGGCTTCACAGATCACATGGTTAGACACTTAGACCCCAGTGTCCTCAGTTTACTAACAAAGGGAAAATTCAGAACTTCTTCCTCATGTTCAATAGCATATAAGGAACCATGTCATCCAGGTCACATAGAAGCCGACCCAGGTTTGATGGTCTCAATACAAAGGAAGCTAAAGCTCCTGACAACAACAAATTTTTCAAGGGCCCAAACTCAGAGGCAGTTTCTCAAAAACTCATTAGGCCACCAGAGTTCCATGTTTGTGGAGTGTTTACCCTGTACCTTACTTTTGGAAATTCCTCTACCACCTCCAAGGTTGTGAACTCCTGAGCATTTTCTTTTCCAGATATATATTCACAGATTTTCAAACTCTTCTCCACTAATTGTGTATTACTTGTGGCGAAGGAAATATCAAGGCATTGTTTTGGAGGACAGTGGGAAGATTTTTGTCTAGCAAATATTTGCATACACATTAGATTCATTTTCCTATTTTCCATTAGAAATACTGAATCCCTGTCACTAACCCATACCCTACTAGACTCTGACTACTAATCTTAATATGATGTAGAAAAAGAAACCTAACAGAATAGAAATACAGGCCGTACATAGGAGGCATGGTGTATACTAGGACTTGCGTTCTGCTTTATCAAGTGTATGTGTTATAAATCTAGTCAACTTTTTATTGTAATACTTCTCCATGAGTTTTTAAAGTTAACACATATGTACATTTCTGTCTCCCTTTCTCTGTAGCATATTCATCTCATGAAATATATTATGCATATTTAGTATCCTACCTGGTATCACACGTACATTCTTGTGAGCTTGCTGTTTTAGGATGATACAGATTGTGAGAAGAGATCACTGCCCCTAAATACTGATGGAACTGAAAATTCAACATATTGGTGAATTTCCTAGATGAACAGCATTATACATAAATCCATGCTCAGTAAAAAGAATATTTTTGGATATGAGGATGATATATATTTCATAATGAATTTTGACTGGCATACATATTACTACATTTTAATGTCTGTGTTTGTATCTATATATATATATATATATATTTTTCTCCAGATTATTCAAAATATGAAATATATGTGTCTTATTATACACTCATTAATTTAACTCATGTTCCTATATGTGGATTTATAATCAAATTTTCACAAGATTATTCTCAGAAATATTCATCCACATGAAATACATATTTATTTCCCAGTACTGAAAACTAACTTTGGTGAATGGTGCTTACAAATCCTAATATTTGTACAGTAACTGACCCAGTTTAACATCAATGCAAGTAAAATCCTATGGGACATGATGTGTATTTTGAAGTTCATTTTTATTCAACACTGGTACATTACAATTTCTTCAGTTTATGGACATCATAGGATAATACTTTTCATCCACAAGTTCACAAATCTGTACGCATTTGGTTCACTTGCAATTACTTGCTGCTTCAGAACATATGTATTCCTCCATGTTTCTTGACTGTTCTTTGCATGAGATTATTTCCAAACATATTATTTTCGATTTCCATAATCATTTTTGAAGCAAAACTCCCACACTCTTCATCATAAACCATAATGCTAAAATTACCATTAGATGTATAACTGGTTAGAATGAACTTATGTATATCAATATAAGATTTCCTATATATTTTCAGATATCAATTCAATCAATTATTTAAAGTTTGATCCAGTTATATTATTTATTTACAGTATGGTCTATTAAGGCATCATCTTTATAATCATAGGCACAGGGTACACGTACTTGTGTCCCCAATACTAACTTATCAGTCTTAAAATGTTGCTTTCAGAAATAGTTGAAGAAATACTGTAGTCACCTGATATACATTTACATTTCAACACAGTAATATTCCTGACAAAAAATGCAAAGGACACCCTTATGATTGTACCAAAGCCTAAATTTAATGTGAGCATGTATTACTAACAACATCCATGTCCTGATTAACTAATGATCTCAAATATCATTCCTATTGGTGACTACATATTTGTTTCTTCCTAAGATTATATATTCAAACTCAACCATGTTAAAAACATCTTATCCTATCACTCACTTTGTACTTTCCCTGATTTCCTAATGTCTCTATTGATATATGCTTTCCTAAACATTTTCCCCAGTTCATCACTGTGACTGACTCTTCACATATGCTGACATTTACATTCACTCTCTAACCAAAACCCTATATCTAAATAACTTTTCGAACTATCTCTTTTTGTCTGGACGATCTCTTCCTCATTCAGTCATCCAAGGTACAAGGTCCGATACCATTGTATATCGATTTATCTGACACAACTTTGCGGAAATTATTCAAAGCTAAGTATCCCAATCAAGGGCCCAATGTTCATCTGGGTTTGAAATCTTTCCTAGATTTCTGTTTTCATACTTATATTACACCTATATATGCTTGTAATATCGGAGGTTCCCAATACCATTATTCATCTCACAGAATGATTCCTAACCCAAATCGAACATGCTATTAAACCTAACCATGCACTGTTCCCTCAATTTAACTTTATGAAGAGCAGGGACAGAGTTGGTGTTATAATACAGGTAGATAGGGGATCTTCCACCTGTTGAGAACCTCAAGTTCCATGCAGAAATAAACCCTAGAGAAGATGTAGGCAGCTATGAAGAACCTGAGAGAGCAACAGATATCTTCCTTGGTAAAATACCTGGTCAGGATGAAGCGATGTGTCTGAATAAGCCTCTCTCTTCTTAATGTAGAGAAGATGGACCAAACCAGGTCTGTGTGGAGAGCTGTTAACATGTGCCTATGGTTGATATACCATTCTATCTTGTGAATGTGACACAGGAAGTAGGGGAAGCCTCTCTCTCATGGGACCCTTGGAAGCAAATGTTAGGATAAAGTGGTTGCCAAGATAGTGACCTCATTCAGTTCCTGAAGGAAGTGACCTACCTCACTTCCTTGGTGATGGAACTCTCTGAACTTGGGATCCAGGAAGCAAGGCACTCAGAGCCAGTCCCAGTCCCAGTTCCAGTGGGTTCACTTGTTTGGATTTACCAAGGACAGAGTCGGTCTTTCTTGGTACATACTGATGTGTGGATGGCTAAATGCCAGGAAAGCTCTGAAGAGGGGCCTTTCCTGAGAAAGCAGGTAGTGACTCACTGATTGATGCTGACAACTTTACAGAGTTGGTAAAGGAGACCTGATCTGAGACAGGAAAGTCCATTTCGAGGGAGCAGAGTAAGGCCCACCAGTCTGAGGACACTCTGGATAGTCACAGACCTACTTGGGTAATGGAGGTGCCTTTGTGGGTGTGGGTGTGAATTTGTAGTTTTATATCATGTTCTGAGAATAGGTAGGAAAGGCAGTATGTTTGGTTTGGAGTGGACTGTTTTTGGTAAGTCATTTGACATGGCGAGTGTTTCTATGTTTGTGTTTCCCACTTTTTCCGTGGTTGTAGATATTAGAAAAGTGAATGCATCAATGGATGTGTCCTGTCTAGTAGAAAGCATCTCAGCACACATCCTGCCCAATTTATGAATGGACTGTGGCTTGCCTTATATGGGCAACACCTACTTCTTTCCTTAGTTCCTGTTTTCTTCCTGAATTCTGGCCACTCTCCAGAATAGGCTCATGTTTTTTTGTCCAAGATATGGACCTCTGTCGAGTTCTGTGACATGGCCATGTACTGGATAGATAAAGGGAATTGGGAGCATCTCAGAAAACTCGGATATCAGTGTGACCAGTAAAGTCTCAGTAGAGAAACCCTGCTTTGTGCCTTTTGCTAACCTACTGTTCTGTTGACCTGAATGTCAGGAAGGTCTTTTCCTCAGGCCACCAGTTTGTGAAGCCTGAAAAAAACTGCTTTCAATTGGAAATGAATGAGCATCACCTGTGGCTCTTTGCTTAATTGCTTTGGAAAGGGATGTGTCTGAATCATCCTTTCGGCTCTGAGAGAGGCTGTGGCTTTGATTTTCAGCACCTGATGGATCTAAAGAAAGATCCCATGTGTGCATCCAAAACCAAAATGGCAAAAAGATCAGTCATTGTGGATGAAGTCTCTTGCTTCCTCTGTTAGGTTCCTGACCTCCATCAAGTAAGTAGAGGGATCCTTTGAGACAAATGAGTTCTTCAAAGCCCTGCAGCAGTGCTTGGGTTCTCACATGACTCCAAATCACATAAAGAATCTATACCTCACAGTCAGTAGGCTTCAAAATGAAGAAACAGAGCAGTATTACTGGCAGGCCTATTTGATCAATCCTGGTTTACAGGAAGGGTGTCCAGGAAACCCTGACTTTAGGAAAATGAGGGGAAAGGGAACTTATTTTGGACACTGTCTTGGGCTGCGCCCCTTATGGAAACCTCCAGCCAGAGGTTATGATGAATGTCTACATGGAAGAAAATGAGGGCCATGTGGGAGTATTTTGGTTTTAATTGAACATATTATTAACCCTAACCATACACTGTTCCCTCAATCTAAGTGTTCAGAAAAGCAGGGAAAGATTTGGTCTTACAATACAGGAATGCAGGGGATCTTCCACCTGCTGAAAACTTCAAAGTTCCATGCAGAAATGATCCCTGGAGAAGACGTAGGCAGCTATGAAGGACATGATAGAGCAAAAGGCATCTTCCATGGCAAACAACCTGGTCAGGATGAAGGGTTGTGTCTGAATCAGATTCTCTCTTCTTAAGGTAGAGGAGATGAACCAAACTAGGCCTTTGTGGAGAGCTGTTCCCAGGTGACTATGGTTTCTATACTATTCTAACTTGTGAAAGTGTCACAGGTAGTAGGGACATCCTCCATGTTATGAGACCTTAGGAAGCAAATGTTAGGACAAATTGGTTGCCAAGGCAGTGACCTCATTCAGTTACTAAAGGAAGTGACCTCACCTCACATCCTTGTTGATGGAACTCTCCAAATTTGGGTTCCAGGAAGCCAGGCACCACGACCCAGTCCCAGCACCAGTTCCAGTGTTCTCACTTGTTTGGGTTTTCCGAGGACAGAGTCAGTCTTTTGTGGTACCTACTTATGTGAGAATGGCCAAATTCCAGAAAAATTCTGAAGAGGGGCCCTTCCGGAGAAAACAGGTAGAGGCTCACTGCTGGCTCCTGAAAACTTCACAGAGTTGACCAAGGAGCCCAGATCTGAGACAGGACAGACCATTTCTGGGGAACATAGTATGGCCCTCCGGTCAGAGGACACTCTGGATAGTTCCAGACCTACTTGGGGGAAGGAGGTGCCTTTGTGGTTGTGCGTATGGGTTTGTGGTTTTTTCTTTTGTTCTGAGAATAGTTAGGAAAGGGGGTGTGTTTGGTTTGGAGTGGAGTGTTTCTAGTTAGTCCTTTGACAAGGCGAGTGTTTTTAGGTCTGTGTATCCCACTGTGTCCGTGGTTGAAGACATTAGAAAAGAGAATGCCTCAATGGGTGTATCCTCTCAAGGAGAAAACTTCCCAGCATTCATCCGGCACAATTTATAAATGGAGTGTGGCTTGCCTTATCAATGGGCAACACCAACTATCTTCCTACGTTCCTGTTTTCTTCCTGAATTCTGGCCACTCTCCAGAATAGGCTCATGATTTTGTGTCCAATATATGAACCACTTCCAAGATCTGTGACATGGCCATGTACTGGATAGCTGAAGGGAATGGCAAGCATCTCAGAAAACTCAGATATCAGTGTAGCCAGTAAAGTCTCAGTGGAGAAACCCTGCTTTGGGCCTTTTGATTACCTATTGTTATGTTGCCCTGAATATCAGGAAAGTCTTTGTCTCAGGCCACCCCTTTGTGAAGCCTGAAGAAAACAGTTTTCACATGGAAATGAATGGGCATTACCTTTGTGTTTACAATAAAACCTTCACAGATTTGGCTCTCATTAAGTTAAAAATACTTTTAGATTGTATCTCAGTGTAAAAAGTAACATGGAACTGTACATATCTTATTGATAACAAGTCCAATTATAGAACACAAATGATATACATAAATCTCCAACATGTTTTTCTTTTAAGCCTAGAATTACCATACAACCTTAGAACACCAGCTTGATACAATGGTCTTTGGAAGCTTCTTCCTTACAGACTTGTATACCTGGAAGATATGAACACATTAACACCACAATTACATTGATGTTTTTGTATTAAACAAGTTTAGATTTTAAAGAAATAACATGGCACAATTTTATAAAAACAGTACTTGTTTTACCAGCTGTTTATTTTTTTAAGATTACTTGCTCAAAACTTACACATATAACCAAGTTACACAAACCTTTTTTTATTATTTACTTAAACCCTTTTAATTACTTAATCATATAGACTCTCTTATCCAGAAACACATTTTTCCTCTATTAGATCTATATCTGGAACCTTTTAGTTTCTCTTTTTCATCTACTAACCTCTTTCTGTTCACATTTCAATACAATACTTGTAAATTTCTGAATTTAGGCAGATTATTTTATAGACATCTACATTTTATTAGGGCCTTTTTGAAAACCTAGAAAACTTATAGGCCTAATTTTAAAGACATCTTTATTTTTATCTGTTTACCCAATTTGAATTAAAACATATGAATCACGTGAATCAAAGACATTTGGATACATTCTAAATTTTTCATGAGTGCTCCTCATCTGTCAATTGTCATATCACTGCATGATATATGGACATACACACATACAGACATACCAACATACAACACGTAACACAAATGTAACACATAACACAATAGTAAAAGCCTTGTAGCTTTTTCAGGTGAAATCTCCATTGAAATGCTAAAAACTCCAGAGTCGATCAAAAATAGAACTGATCAGAAAACATTAACCCATCAGCAGAATCAAGATCATGAGCTCAAAAAAAAATACAGAATCTAAGAAAAGCAAGAGTCCTAAAAAAGATGACTGGCCAGTAATTAGTAAATACCGTATAATATAATTTTTTGGTTAGGTCTAGTTTGAGTTCAGGTAAAAAGACACATTTACTCTTTTTTATCTGTCTCCTGCTGAGTGCTGCAGGCTTCTTTTATTTGCATATCAACTTAAGTCCTGGCTGAGGTCTGGAAAACTGAAAAGACTGGAATTCGTAGCAGAAACCTCAGGCCTAAGGCATTTTAGCTATAAGTCATAATTTCCAGGTTTGGATGTTGAAAATTTTGATGCAAGTTTAAGATGTAATTCTCAAAATTTTATATCTTTAGATTTTTCTACACTAGAAAAACTTGCTCACACAAAACTGAAAATAGGATCATTTTTTGATAATATTAAAGCCACCATCAGAAGAAGTTTCTATAGTATCGTTAAGCCCCTTTCTTTGTTATGAAGTTTCTAATAGTATTAAGTTACATTAAATTGGCTGAAAATTTTTTAAAAAGAACCACACACTACCATGGGTATCCGAAATTAAGCTTTAAAAATTTCCAAGACTGTTGCTAATTAATGTCATTTCAATAAGCCAGACCAACGTTTTAATTTAGTACCATTTTTTAAAATCTTACACACTGATGGGAATAGATACCATATCATAATTTATTATCTCTTCCCAAGTTAATGCACTGGTATATCTAGTGAAATTTTTTCAGGCTGCCTAGTTCAAAATTAAAACTCTTTAATTATTTTTTATCCTAAGTATTTAATTTTCCTAGCATGAACTACCTGAAATCAAACTAAACAATTGTTTAAACCCAACTTTTAACTGTAACATAGTGCAATGCTTTAGAAACCCATTTAGATACGAGATGGTTAAAATAAAAAAAATCATTTTTAGATACACATTCACCCTAGATCATCCCCAAGAAACAATCTATAATATCAACATACTAATGCATTCATTGTCCCTTTTGTTAAGTAAACAGAGGTGGAGAAATCCTTAAAGTGCACGTAAGGAATAAGGGAGTTCCCCACAGCAAAATGGCTCTGTCAGCTGCTGGGAGTCCCTTAGCCTCACCATTTACTTACAGGATTAGTTCCTCTGGTTTGCTTTGACCCCAGGCACCAGGCATATTCTATGTCTCCCAACTTTGCAGTAGTCAGTTCCCAAAAATTTCATCCTCTGCTTGCAGTTGTTTTGAGTGCTAGGCTTCCCCAAGAGGGCAGAGTGGGGTTTATTTAAAGTCCCCTCTGGGGTGTCAAAATTTATGACTGAAGGCTTGGTTCCCATCCCAAAGCCAATTAATGCCAATTTAATAATGAGGACAGGGTTTTGAGAAAAGTTTAAGCGAGATATCAAAGTTCTTTGACCCCAGACATTTCCCTCTGCAGTGGGCATGCTCAAGCCAACTACGGGAAGAAAAGAAATCACTGCTTCCGTAATCTTGCTTAACAAAGGGGAGTAAAGTTTATCAAAGTTCTTTAAAACACAGCTAAGAGAGGTGCAAAAGGTGAGAACAGAAAAACTGGCGGTTCTATTGACTTTTGGTCCCTCACAGGAGAAGCATTAGTTTAAAATTTAGCTAAAGTAACTTCCACATATGTAAGGCAGGTTGGAACTCGGGACTCTGCATCGGTCCAAACAATGCCATCACATTTAACAGAAACACAGATAAAAAGACACACAAAGACCATCATGCAGCTCCCGTTTGTTCACAACCCCAAGATCTACAATCTTGTGACTCAGGGAGAATGGAGGGAAGAGGGGAAGGAGTAGAAGGTTTGAGTGATAGGATCCTGGGTGACGGTGTCGGATTGGAGGCAGGGACCAGGAAAGGCTTCAAGGACAGAGGCATGGAATGGCTTTGTCCCATAATGAGAGTTTCTCAAACAGAGACAAGGACAATACAAACGTGACACAAACATGTACACACAGGTAACATTTAACACGAGTTCAGAAGTAAAGATTAGAACCTAGTAACTGGCAAAACCTGATGGGTTAGACCACAAAGACAGACAGTGAATTCAACCTGAGAGAAAAAAGTAGCCAGCAAGATATTATGGGTTAGCAGCAGAGTCACCTAATGTGGGCTCATCCGTCCCTCCTCACCTAATGAGGGCACATCCATCACTCCCTGAGTCCTCCAAGGCATCCCTTGCAAGGACGTGGTCTGTGGCTTTAGGACACTTTTGTCCACCACTGACAGGGGGAACTTACGTTCTCCGCTGGCAGCCACTCGGCCAACCCAAACCAAAAACGGAAAAACGGAACCTGAACAAAAAGCTCTGAGCGATCGCAAGGAAAAATGGAAAGAAGCGCCTTACTTACCCCCAGAGGGGTCTGTTGGGGTGTCCTTGTCCTATGCTGCGTGATTCCCGTCCAACGCACCAAATGTAAGGATCCGGTGAACGTCAGAGGAAGAGACCACCAAGAGACCGCGGCTCATGCAACAGAAAAAGGCGTTCATTGAGGATCCAATCCAGCATGCTGGGGCTACGTGCTCACTCAAGAAGGGAGAGCAGCCCAGAGCCCCGAGCAGGGGTTGAGCAGTGCTTAAGTACACTTTTTGGGGAGGGCGGGACTTTACATATATCACAGTCTCCTTTAAGAAATCAACATACACCGCAGAAAAATCAAACAACAATTCCTAAACATGATTAGTTCATTCATTGGCAGGAACAGGTGAGGCAGGAGTGATAGGTCAGTTCTAAAGCGAGGTACACATTCAAACAGATTGCTTTAGGCCTTGCAATGCCTATGTGCCAGGCCACACAGGGTCCTAGGTTATTAAATAACCAGGCGGTCAGGGGGAATATTTACTGGGCAGTCGGGAATTGTACTACAAGCTACAGGAATTTCAGGTTTTGCATGTAGCATAGGAACTTAACAATACCTGGTCCTTTACATTTTAACTCAGGCCTTGCAGCTTAGAAACTTTACAAAACCCAGTCTTTTACACTTCAACTTTTACACTTTAATTTCAATTTATTTTACCCTTTCAGATCACTCCTGGTGCACAAGAAGGGTGTCCAAGCCACCCTGAATTTAGGCAAATGAGTGGCAAGGAAGCTTATTTGGGACACTGTCTTGGGCTGTGCCCCTCATGGAAACCTCCAGCCAGATGTTATGATGAGTGCCTTTATAGAAGAAGAGGAGGGCCATGTGAGAGTGTTTTGGTATTAATTGTGGTCATTTGTGTGACGGTTGGAAGAGATGAGTGGGTTCACCTGGGGTTGAATTCTTGTGTGATTCCCCTTAGAGACTGACTTCTGGAACTGAACTCAGAGAAGTATTGCCATGAATTGTGGTGATATTTTAGGAGGCCAAGCATGAGAGTCGCCCTTGGAAACTAAGATCAAGGCCGAGGGTGGATTTCCACAGAGCACTGAGAATTTCAGCCAAGATATCCCATGATTTTATTCTTAAAGACTTGGTAGCCATAGTTGAGAGTCAAAACACACATGGACCTCACATTGTAGACCTCAATGGGCCTGGCTATATCTAACCTTTTGGCCACTCTTTGGGAAGCCTTGCCAATGAGAGTTCTCCAGAGTTTCATTGAAATGAGCTTCCTCAACATTTAATGGTTCTTGAAACCCACAGTGCATACAAACACAATAGAAATACAAGCAGTTCAGAAGAGGCATGGTGTATAGTTGGACTTGCCTTTTGCATTATGTAGGGTAGGTGTTATAAATCTAGTTAATTTTTAATTGAAATAGTTCTCCTTGTGTTTTTAAAGTTAATAAATATGTGAATTCCTGTATCCTTTTCTCTGTAGCCTATTCATCACATGTATTTTTATATAAACATATTGAATCCTACCTGGTATCACATATACATTCTTGTGAGGTGGCTGACATGGCAGATACAAATTATGACAAGAGATCACTCCTCCTAAACGCTATTGGATCATAAAATTCAGCCTAAGGGTAACCTTTCTAGTTGAACAACATTATTCATAAATCCATGTTCAGTAAAATTAATATTTTTGGATCTGTAGACGATATATATTTCATCATGAATTTCAATTGGCATATATATTGCCACTTTATAATGTCTGTGTGTGTTTTGCTCTTTGCTTAATTGCTTTGGAAAGAGATGTGTCTGAATCAGCCTCTTGGCCCTGTGTGAGGCTGTGGCTTAGATTCTCAGCACCTGATGGATCTAAAGAAAGATCCCATGGGTGCATCCAAAACCAAAATGGCCAAAAGAGCAGTTATTGTGGATGAAGACTCTCACCTTCCTCTCTAATGGCCCTGACATCCATCAAGTGAAAATAGGGATCCTTTGGGTCAAATGAGTTCTTTAAAGCCCTGCAGAGTTTAGCCCATAGGTGCTAGGGTTTTCACATGAATCCAATTTACATAAAGAATGTAAACCCCACAGTCATTTGGCCTCAAATTGAAGAAGATAAGGGACATGTGGGAGCATTTTGTTTTGAATTGTGGTAATTTGTTTGGCGCTTGGAACAGATGATTGGGTCCACCTGGGCTTGAACTATGGTATGATTCTCCTTAGAGACTGAATTCTGGAAGTGACATCAGAGAAGTATTGTCATGAATTGTGTTTGGATTTTACTAGGCCATGCAACCTAGATCTCAGGTATTAATTGTGGTGCAGGGAGATCTAGGTGCAGGGTGGCTTTGCCCAGAGCACTGGGAATCTCAGCCTGGATATCACATGTTTTTATTCTGAAATTCTTTAAAGCCACAGTTGAGAGTCAAAACACACATGGACCTCACATTGTAGACCTCAATGGGCCTGACTTCATGTGACCTTTTGGCCACTCTTTGGGAAGACTTGCCTGTGAGTGTTCTCAAGATCTTTCATTGAAATGAGCTTCTTCAACATTTAATGGTTCCTGAATGAATTGAAACCCACAGAGCCTCCAACTTTATCCTCAAAAAATGGCTTGATAAATACCATGAAACTTTTGAAATTCCCATGACCAGGTGGCACTGGAAAACTTTTGGATGTCTTGTAGCTGATCATGAGTGTATCTCACAGTGCCTTGACTGACTGGGTTTCATGAAAATTGTGTAGAACAGTGATGCCAGTATGTTGGAGCCTGTTCATTAGTGGGCCTAGAGCATTGGTGTGAAGGTGTGTGATAAAACATGTGTGTTGGGGCATGTGGATCTGCCATTGGCTTCCAATTGCCTTGTGACTGACAGGGTACAGCCAGCAGACCCTTATATGTAAAGGCATCTTGTTATATGGATAGGTTTCTGGGCAATGTTCAGAATCAGGTTGCTATGGACAAAGGGGCAACCTATGTGGGACAGAATCCTGGTTGGTGCATTCTCATGCAGACTGTGTCCCTCCACACGTGACAGAACTCCCTCCAGCACTGTGTCCCAGTTGAACTCCTTGTATTTCATGAAGCAAATACCAAACTCCCAGTGCACCAAGGAGTAACACCACGAAAATTGGAGCATGACCAAATGGCTTCACAGTCAACCCGGGGAGACACTTACACCCCAGTGGACATAGTTTAACTACAAAAAGAGTATTCAGCACTGCTGCCTCATTTTCATTGGAAAATTAGAAACAATGTCCTTCAGGTCACATATTTGCACACCCAGATTTGATGGTCACACAACAAAGGAAGCTAAAGCTCCTGACAACAACATGTATTTTAAGAGCCCAACCTCAGAGAGTTTCTCAAGAAGTCTTTACACAAGCAGAGCTCAATGTTTGTGGAGTGTTTACCCTGTCCCTTACTTTTGGAAACTCCTCTACCACCTACAAGTTTGTGAACTCCTGAGCATTTTTTATTCCTGATATGTATTTACAGATTTTCTAACTTTTCTCCTCTAATTGTATCTTACTTGGAACTAAGGTAATGTCAAGGCAATCTTCTGGATGAGAGTGTGAACATTTTTGTGTAGCACATATTTGCATACCAATTAGAGTCATTTTCCATATTTCCATTCGAAATACTGAATCCTTGACACTAACGCATACCCTAATAGACTCTGACTACTACTCCTAATATGATGGAGAAAAATAACACAAACAGAATAGGAATACAAGCAGTTCAGAGGAATCATAGTGTATAGTTGGACTTGTTTTTTGCATGATTAATTGTAGGTGTTATAAATCTAGTCAATTTTTAATTGAAATAGTTCTCCATGTGTTTTTAATGTTAACAAATATGTGAATACCTATCTCCCTTTCTCTGTAGCCTATTCAGCACATGTATTTTTAAATGCACATATAGAACACTACCTGGTATCACACCTACATTTTGTGAGGTGGCTAATTTGGCAAATACAATTTGTGAGAAGTGATCACTCCTGTTAAACTCTGTTGGAACTGAAAATTTAACCTAGGGGTGTGTTTCCTAGAATAACAACATTATACATAAATACATGTTCTAAAAGAAATAATTTTGCATCTGTGGAGGATATATATTTCATGATAAATTTGATTGCTAATTTATTGTCTGTGTGTGTTTTTTTGTATATATATATATATATATATATATATATATATATATATATATATATATATATATATATATAAATATACATACACTCTCCAGATTTTTCAAAATATGAAATATATGTGTCTTATATACACTCCCTAAATTCATTCATGTTTATGTATATGGATTTATAATCAACTTTTCACAAGATCATTCTCAGAAATATTCATCCACCTGAAATACATATTGTTTCCAGTACTGAAAACTAACTTCAGTTAATGTTGCATACAAATACTAATACTTCTACAGTAACTGACCCAGTTTAACATCAATGCAAGTACATTCCTATGTGAGATGATGTGTATTTTGAAATTCATTTTAATTCAACACTGGTACATTACTATTTCTTCAATTTATGCACATCATAGGATATATATTTCATCCACAAGTTAGCAAACTTATAGGCATTTGTTTCACTTTCAATCACTTCCTGCTTCAGAACACATGGATTCTTCCAGGTTTCTTGACTGGTCTTATAATGAGACTTCTTTCGAAATATATTATTTTTGATTTCTTTTATCACTTTTGAAGCAAAACTGACACTCACTTCATGATAAACCATAACTATAATATCACCATTAGATGTATAACTGGTTAGAATGAATGATTTTATAACAATATAGTATTTTTTATATATTCTCTTATATCAGTTTATTCCATTATTTAAAGTGGAACCAGTTATATTATTTATTCACTATATTGTCTATTCATGCATTATCTCTATATTCATAGACACAGGGTACACCTCTTAGTACCCCCAATACTAATTTATTAGTCTTCTAAATATTGCTCCCAGAAATGGTGGGAGAAATACTCATGTCACCTGATCTACATATGCATGTTATCATAGTAATATTCTGGACACAAAATGCAAAAGTCACACGTATGATTGTACCAAAGCCTAAATGGAAACTGAACATGGATTACTAAAAACATCCATATCCAGGTTGCCTAATGCTCTCAAATGTCAATCCTATTGGTGACCACATTTTTGTTTCTTCCTAAGATTATATATTCAACCTCAAAACTGTTGGAAATGTCTAGTTTTTTCACTCACTTTATACTTTGCTGATTTCCTAATGTCTCTATTGATATCTACTTTCCTACATATTTTTTCCAGTTCAACATTGTGACTGACCCTTCACATGTGCTGACATTGACATTCACTCTCTAACCGAAACCCTATTGCTAATGAACTTTGGTCCAAATCCTATACTCTATCTTCTTCCGAAACATACTGACTATCTTCCTGATCCTATCGACTATCCCTTTTTGAGTGGATGTACTCTACTACATTCAATCATCTGAGGTACAAGGTCCTATGCCATTGTATATCGATTTTTCTGAAACATGTATGCAGAACATAATTCAAAGCTACGTGTCCCAATCTATTGCCAAATGCACTTCTGAGCTTCAAATCTTACCTAGATTTCTGTTTTCATACTTATATTTAACCACTATATTTCGATATATTGCAGGTTCCCAATAACCTTATTCATCCCGCAGAATGATTCCTAACCCAAATCGAACGTGTTATTAACCCTAACCATACACTGTTGCCTCAATCTAAGATTACAAAAGAGCAGGGACAGGGCTATTATTTCAATTAGGGATGTAGGTAATCTTCCAACTGCTGAGAACCTCAAAGTTCGATGCAGAAATGATCCCTGGAGAAGATGTAGGCAGCTATGAAGGACCTGCATGAGCAAAAGCCATCTTCCATGGCAAACAACCTGGACAGGATGAAGGGATGTGTATGCATCAGACTCTCTCTTCTTAATGTAGAGAAGATGAACCTAACCAGGCCTGCGTGTAGAGCTGTTCCATGGTGTCTATTTTGATATACCATTCTAACTAGTCAAATTGTCACAGGAAGTAGGGGCACCCTCCAACTCATGGAACCATTGGAAGCAAGTGTTAGGACAAAGTTGTTGCCAAGGCAGTGACCTCATTCAGTTGCAAAGAAAGTGACATACCTCATTTCCTTGGTGATGGAACTCTCTGAAATTGGGATGCAAGAAGCCAGGCACCAAGAGCCAGTCCCAGTCCCAGTCCCAGTGGGCTCACTTGTTTGGATTTACCAAGTACAGAGTCAGACCTTCTTGGTACCTACTGATGTGAGGATGGCCAAATGCCAGTAGAGCTCTGAAGAGGGGCCTTTCTTGAGACAGCAGGTTGTGGCTAACAGCAGGCTCCTCGCAGAATAACAGAGTTGGCCAAGGAGACAAGATCTGAGACCAGACAGGCCATTTCGAGTGGAACATAGTATGGCCCACCAGTCAGAGGACACTCCAGATAGTTAAAGACCTATTTTTGGGAAGGAGGTGCCTTTTTGGTTGTGGGTGTGAGTTTGCGGTTTTGTTTCATGTTCTGAGAATAGGTAGGAAAGGTGGTTGGTTTGGTTTGGAGTCGACTGTTTCTAGTAAGTCTATAGACAAGGCGAGTGTTTCTATGTCTGTGTAGCCACTGTGTCCGTGGTTTTAGACATTAGAAACGAGAATGCATCAATGGAGGTGTCCTGTCTAGTAGAAAGCTTCACAGCATTCATCCTGCACAATTGATTAATGGACTGTTGCTTGCCTTATGGATGGGAAACACCTACTAACTTCCTAAGTTGCTGTTTTCTTCCTGAATTCTGGCCACTCTCCAGAATAGTATCATGGTTTATTGTCCAAGATATGTACCACCTCCAAACTCTGTGACATGGCCATGTCCTTGATAGCTGAAGGGAATGGGAACATCTCAGAAAACTCAGATATCAGTGTGACCAGTAAAGTCTCAGTGGAGAAACCCTCCTTGGCTCCATTTGCTTATATATGTTTCTGTTGCCTTGAATGTCAGGAAGGTCTTTGCCTCAGGCCACCCCTTTGTGAAGCGTGAAGAAACAGTTTTCAAATGGAAATGAATGGGCATCACCTGTGGCTCTTTGCTTAATTGCTCTGGAAAGGGATGTGTCTTAGTCAGACACTAGGCCCTGTTTGAGGCTGTGGCTAAGATTCTCAGCTCCTGATAGATCTAAAGAAGATCCCATGTGTGCATCCAAAACCAAAATGGCAAAAAATCTGTCATTGTGGATGAAGTCTCTTGCCTTTTTCTGTTTGGTTCCTGACCTCCATCAAGTGAGAATAGGGATCCTTTGGATCAACTGAGTTCTTCAAAGTCCTGCAGAACTGCTTGGGTTGTCTCATGATGCCAAATCACATAAAGAATCTATACCTGACAGTAAGTAGGCCTCAAATTGGAGAAGCAGAGCAGTATTTATGGCAGGCCTAGAGCAGTTGTGTGCAGGTGTGTGACAATACATCTGTGGTGGGGTCATGTGGATCTTACATTGGCTTCCAAATGGCTTGTGACTGACATGGTGCAGCCAGCAGAACTTTGTATGTAAAGGCATCATGTTACATGGAGAGTTTTCAGGGCAATGTTCAGAATCAAGTTCCTATGGTAAAGGGGGCAATCAATGGGGGATAGAAGCCTGGTTGGTGCATTCTCCTGCAGACCCTGACACACCATACGTTACAGGACTCCCTCCAGCATTGTGTCCCAGTTTAACTCCTTGTATGTCATGAACCAAATACAAAACACCCAGTGCAGCAGCAAGAAACACCACGAAAATTGGAGGATGACCAAATGATTTCAAAGTCCAGACGGGGAGACACTTATCCCCCATTGGCCACAGTTTAGTTACAAAGAGTGAATTCAGCACTGCTGCCTCATGTTCATTGGACAATAAGAATTCATGTCCTCCAGGTCACAAAAATGCAGACCCAAGTTTGATGGTCTCACTACAAAGGAAGCTAAAGCTTCTGAAAACAACATATATTTCAAGTACCCAACCTCATTGTCAGTATCTCCAGAAGTGTTTAGGCCAGCAGAGATCCATGTTTGTGGAGTTTTACCCTGTCCCTAAGGTTTGGAAACGTCTCTTCCACCTCAAAGGTTGTGAACTACTGAGCATTTTCCATTCTACGTATGTATTCACAGATTTTCTAACTCTTCTCTTCTAATTGTTTCTTACATGGGGCGTGGTTATTTCAAGCCATTGTTCTGAATGAGAGTGGGAATTTTTTTGTGTGTAGCACGTATTTGCATACACATTTGATTCATTTTCCAATTTTCCATTCGAAATACTGAATCCCTGACACGAACCCATACCCTACTAGACTCTGACTACTAATTCTAATATGATGCAGAAAAGTAACACAAACAGAATTGAAATACAAGCAGTTCAGAGGAGGCATGGTGTATAATTGATCTTGCCTTTTGCATGATAAATGTCAGGTGTTATAAATCCAGTCTATTTTTAATTGAAATAGATCTCCATGTGTTTTTAAAGTTAACAAATATGTGAATTCCTGTCTCCCTTTGTCTGTAGCCTATTCAGCACATGTATTTTTATTTGCACATATCAAATCCTACCTGGTGTCACACCTACATTCTTGTGAGGTGACTGACTTGGGAGATACAATTTGTGAGAAGACATCACTCCTCCTAAACGCTGTTGGAACTGATAATTCAAATAATGGGTGAGCTTCCTAGTTGAAAAACATTATACATAAATCCCTGTTAAGAAAATTGAATATTTTTGGATCTGTGATTGATGTATATTTCATAGTGAATTTAGATTTGCATATATGTTGCTACATTTTAATATCTGTATGTTTCTGTGTGTGTATACACACACACACACACACACACACACACACACACACACTCTCCAGATTTTTCAAAATATGAAATATATGTATCTTATTTACACTCCCTAAATTCATTTATGTTCAAGTATGTGGATTTATAATCAACTTTTCACAAGATTTTTCTCAGAAATATTTATCCACCTGAAATACATATTTGTTTCCTAGTACTGAAAAATAACTTCAGTGAATGGTACATACAAATCCTGTTGATAGCCACAGCCAAGGGTCTCCAGTAAATACCATATGTACTACTGCACAACCTAAGGCAGGCATGGTCCCTAAGCCACATGCTCGTTGTTTAAACAGAGAGGGGGAGATGTTGAGAGCCACAGCCAAAGGGGCCCCAGGAAACCTCCAGCTGCCAGCAAACTTCCAGCTGCCGGCTGATGATTGGCTCCACAGCGGCCCCAGCAACATCTAGCTGATTGGCTCCTCTGCGGTGATGCTCATTGCAGATGCTCATTGAGCTGTTTCCCCGCCCTTTCAGACTGCCAGTGGATGATTGGCTGACAGGGGCCCCAGCAACATCTAGCTGATTGGCTCCTCTGTGGTGATGCTCAATGGGATGTTTCCCTGCCCTTTCAGACAACGGAGCTGCTAATTGGTGGACTTTTTTGTCTCCGCCCATGTGACCCAGCCAATCGGCCTCAAAAGGAGGAGGCTTGTGTTTGAGGGAGAGGCTTGTGGGAAGACTGTGGTGGCAGTTGGGCTCTGAGGGTTTTTCCTCAGAAGCTGTTTTGTTTGGCTTGTGTGGTTCTAAAAATAAAGTTTGTTTCTTTTGACAATTGGCTCCTGAATTGTGCCCAGCCAGACTGATGATAATCATGTAAAATGTTGATTTTAAATCGCATACATGAACTTGAATGAATTTAGGGAGTGTATAATAAGACACATATATTTCATATTTTGGAAAATCTGGAAAATCTGGTATATATATATATATATATATATATATATATATATATATATATACACACACACACACAACAATAAAATGTAGCAATATATATGCCAATCGAAATTTATCATGAAATATATATCATCCACATATCTAAAAATATTCATTTTACTGAACATGGATTTATGTATGATGTTGTTCACTAGGAAGCTCACCCATAGTTTGAATTTTCAGTTCCATCAGTATTTAGGGGAAGTGATCTATTCTCATAATTTGTATATTCCAAAGTTAGTGAGATCACAAGAATTTACGTGTGTTACCAGGTAGGAGTCTATATATGCATAAAAATATACATGTTCTAAAGAGGCTACAGAGCAAAGGAGACAGGAATTTACATATGTGTTAACTTTGAAAACTCATGGAGAAATATTACAATGAAAAGTTGACTAGATTTATAACACATATCCTTGATAAAGGAGAAGGAAAATCCAAGTATACACCATGCCTCCTACAAAAGGCCTGTATTTCTATTCTGTTAGGTTTCTTTTTCTCCATCATTTTAGGATAGTAGTCAGAGTCTACTAGGGTATGGGTTAGTGTCAGAAATTCAGTATTGCAAATGGAAAATAGGATAATGTATCCAATGTGTATGCAAATATGTGCTACACAATAATCTTCCCACTCTCACCTAGAACAATGCCTTGACATTACCTTTGCCCCAAGTGAGACACAATTAGAGAAGAAGAGTTAGAAAATCTGTGAATACATATCTGGAATGGAAAATTCTCAGGAGTTCTCAACCTGGGAGCAGGTAGAGGAGTTTCCAGAAGTAAGGGATTGGGTAAACACTCCACAACCATGGAGCTCTGCTGGAAAAAAGACTTCTGGAGAATCTGCCTCTGAGGTGTGGCACTTGAAATATATATTGTTGTCAGGAGCTTTGTCTTCATTTGTAGTAAAACCATCAAAGCTGGGTCTGAATCTATGTGACCTGGAGAACATGGTTTCTTATTTTCCAATGAACCTGAGGCAGCAGTGCTGAATTCTCTCTTTGTAGGTAAACAGAGGCCAGTGGGCCAAAGTGTCTAACCATGTGGACTGTGAAGCCATTTAGTCATCCTCCAATTTTCATGGTGTTTCTTGGTGCTGAACTGGGAGTTTGGTATTTGCTTCAAGAAATACAAGGAGTTCAACTGGGACACAGTGTTGGAGGGAGTTCTGTGACATGTGCTGGGTCAGAGTCTCCAGGAGAACGCACTAACCTGGCTTCTATCCTACATAGCTTGCCCCCTTGACCATAGCAACCTGATTCTGAACATTTCCCTGAAACCTCTCCATATAACAAGATGCCTTTGCATATAAGGGTCTGCTGGGTGCACCATGTTAGCTAAAAGCCATTTGGAAGTCAATGGCAGATCCACATGGCACCACCATAAATATTTTATCACACACCTGCACACCACAACTCTGGGCCAACTACTCCGCAGTCTCCATCTAACCAGCATCTCTGTTCTACATCACTTTCATTATACCCAATCAATCAAGGCACTGTCTGGTACACTAATGATCAGCAACAGGACATCAAAGGTTCTCCAGTGCCACCTCATCATGCGAATTTCAAAAATTTCATGGTATTTATCTAGCCATTTTACAAGGATGAAGTTGGAGGCATTGTGGGTTTCAATTCTTTCAGGAATCATTCAATGTTGAGGAAGCTCATTTCAATGAAAGTTCTCGAGAACTCTCACAGGCAAGGCTTTCCAAAGAGTGGCCAAATAGTCACATGAAGCCAGGCCAATTGAGGTCTACAATGTGAGGTCCATGTGTGTTTTGACTCTCAACTATGTCTGGCAAGTATTTCAAAATAAAAATAAAATCATATGATATTCTGTCTGAGATTCCCAGTGCTCTGTGGAAAGCCACCCCGGGCCTAGATCTCAGTTTCAAAGGGCGACTTTCATGGGTGGCCGCCTAAAATCCCAACACAAATCATGGCAATACTTCTCTGAGGTCAGTTCCAGAACTCAGTCTCTAAGAGGAATCACACCAGAGTTCAAGCCCTGGTGGACCCAGTCATCTTTTCCGACTGCCACATAAATGACCACAATGAAAACCAAAACACTCCCAAATGGCCCTCATCTTCTTCCATATAGACACTCATCATAACCTCTGGCTTGAAGTTTCCTTGAGGGGCACAGCCCAAGACAGTGTCCAAAATAATCTCCCTTTCCTCTCATTTGCCTAAAGTCAGAGTGGCCTGGACACCCATTCTGTGAACCATGAGTGATCAAATAACCCTGACTTTAATACTGCTCTGCTTCTCCAATTTGAGGCCTACTGTCTGTGGAGTATAGATTCTTGATGTGAATTGGAGTAATGAAAAAACCCAATAACCCATTGGCTACACTCTGCAGGGTTTTGAAGAACTCATTTGACCCAATAAATCCCTATTCTCATTTTATGGAGGTCAGGAACCTTACAGAGGAAAGTGAGAGACTTCATCCTCAATGACTGCTTTTTGGGCCATTTTGGTTTTTGATGTGCCTTCTGGAATGTTACATATTTTTTTTTTTTTTTTTGGTTTTAGTGCCTTCTGGAATATTACATAATTTTTTTCTTTAGACATTATTGCCAGAGTTCCTATCTTCATCCCAGTGCAGGTGAAATCAAAGATAATACCAATCTACAGCTTCTGCAATAGCCATCCCTGTACTGCTTGCAGAACTTGCCTGGACACATTGTGAACTCACCTAAATGCATTGTGAACTATCTGTTGGTGCAGCGACTTGTGGTAGTGTTGGGGTATATTTGCTGATGTTGTCATCGGTGGTACAATTTTTCCAAAAGGAGCCATCAATTGGCTTGGTGTATCTTCATCCCTTCTGCGTGTCATGATCGTCCAGCTAAAATTTGGGGGGCCAACAGAGGTGAGGCAAAGAACCTCACCCACCCCCGCTGGTACAAAGACCTCTCCACAGGTGTGGCTCTATACTGGACGGGTAGTCAGTGACGGGTAAGATCCAATTGCAATGGTACCAACTTAACGGGTAAAGACCATATGTACTATTGGACAACCTAAGGCAGGCACGGTCCCTAAGCCACATGCGTGTTGTTTAAACAGAGAGGCGAAGATGTTGAGAGCCACAGCCGAAGGGGCCCCAGCAAAATTCCTGCTGCCAGCAAACTTCCAGCTGCCGGCTGATGATTGGCTCACAGCGGCCCCAGTAACACCTAGCTGATTGGCTCCTCTGCGGTGATGCTCAATGGGCTGTTTCCCTGCCCTTTCAGACCACAAAACTGCTCATTGGGGGACATTTTTTGACTCCACCCACATGACCCAGCCAATCGCCCTCAAGAGCAGGAGTATTGTGGGAGGCGGAGAGAGGCTCCTGTGGGAGGGAGAGGTTTTGGGAAGCCAGTGGTGGCAGTTGGGGCTCTGAAGGTTTTTCCTGAGAGGCTGTTTTGTTTGGCATGTGTGGTTCTAAAAATAAAGTTAGTTTCTTTTGACAAGTGGCTGCTGATTGTGCCCAGCAAGACTGCGGCATTATCCTAATATTTCTACAATAAATGACCCAGTATAACATCAATGCAAGTAGATTCCTGTGGGAGAGGACATGATGTGTATTTTGACGTTCATTTTTATGTAACAGTGGTACATTACTATTTCTTCAGTTTACGCACATCATAGTATATATATTTGATCCACAAGTTCACAAATTTATAGGCATTTGTTTCACTTTCAATCACTTTCTGCTTCAAAACACATGTATTCCTCCAGGTTTCTTGACTGGTCTTTTCATGAGACTTCTTTCCAAACACATTATTTCCGATTTCCATAATCACTTTTGAAGCAAAAGTCACACATTCTTCATGAAAAACCATAATGCTGATATAACCATTATATATATTACTGGTTGGAATGAAGGATTGTATATCAATGTAAGATTTTCTGTATATTTTCAGATATCAATTCAATCCATTATTTAAAGTTAGAACCAGTTATAATATTTCTTTACAGTATGGTCTATTCATGCATTATCTCTATAATTATAGACACAGTGTACACCA
Source organism: Callospermophilus lateralis (assembly GCF_048772815.1). Classification (NCBI taxonomy): domain Eukaryota; kingdom Metazoa; phylum Chordata; class Mammalia; order Rodentia; family Sciuridae; genus Callospermophilus; species Callospermophilus lateralis. The sequence goes on along the minus strand of NW_027512065.1, from coordinate 494,647 downwards.
TTTTTACCTCCAAAAATAATTGATACGTCTTCAAAATATTGCTCCCAGAAATGGTGGAAGAAATACTCATGTCACCTGATCTACATATACATTTTACCACAGTAATATTCTGCACACAGAAAGAAGAGGTCAAACTTATGTTTGTACCAAAGCCTAAATGAAAAGTGAGCATGGATTACGGAAAACATCCATGTCCATATTGCCTAATGCTCTCAAAAGTTCATCCTATTGGTGACTACATGTTTGTTTCTTCCTAAGATTATATATTCAAACTCAACCCTGTTGAAAATGTATAATTCTATCACTCACTTTATACTTTGCCTGATATCCTAATGTCAATTGATATCTGCATTCCTACTTTTTTCCCCAGTTCATCCTTTTGACAGACTCTCCACATGTGCTGACAATTACATTCACTCTCTATCCGAAACCCTATTGCTAAAGATCTTTTCATCCAAATCTTATACTCACTCTTCTTTCAAAACCTACCAACAATCTTACTAATCCTACAAATTATTTCTTTTTGACTGGATGTTCTCTTCAACATTCAATCAACCAAGGTACAAGGAATTATGCCATTGTATATTGATTTATCTGAGACATCTGTGCAGAATATAATTCAAAGCTAAGAATCCCAGCCAAGGGTCCAATGCAATTCTGGGCTTCAAATATTACCTAGATGTCTGTTTTCATACTTATATTTCACTTATATTCTTATAAATATCGCACGTTCCCAATACCATAATTCATCCCGCAGAATGATTCCTAACCCAAATGGAACATGTTATTAACCCTGACCATACACTGTTCTCTCAATCTAACTTTACTGAAGAGCAGGGACAGAGTTGGTCTTTCAATACAGAAATTAGGGGATCTTCCACTTGCTGAGAACCTCCAAGGTCATTAAAGAAATGATCCCTGGATTAAATGTAGGCAGCTATGAATGATGTCAGAGAGCAAAAGTCATCTTCCATGACAAACAACCTGGTTAGCATGAAGGGATGTGTCTGAATCAACATTTCTTTTCTTAATGTTTAGAAGATGGACCAAACCAGGCCTATCTGGAGAGCTTTTTTTGGGTGCCTATGGTTGATATACCATGCAAACTTGTGAAAGTTTCACTGGAAGAAGGGGCAGCCTCCAACTCATTGGACTTTGGAAGCAACTGTTAGGACAAATTGGTTGACAAGGCAGTAACCTAATTCAGTTCCTGAAGGAAGTGACCTACGTCACTTCCTTGGTGAAGGAATTCTCTGAACTTGGGATCCATGAAGACAGGTACCCAGAGCCAGTCCCAGTCCCAGTCCCAGTGGGCTCACTTGTTCAGTTTTACCAAGGACAGGGTCAGTCTTTCTTGGTACCTACATATGTGAGGATGGCCAAAGGCCAGAAGAGCTCTGAAGAGGGACCTTTTCTGAGAAAGCAGGTAGTGGCTCACCGCTGGCTCCTGACAACTTCACAAAGTTGGCCAAAGAGACCAGATCTGAGTCAGGACAGGACATTTCGGGAGAACATTTTATGGCCCACCAGTCAGAGGACACTCTGGATAGTCAAAGACCTACTTGGGGGAAGGAGGTGCCTTTGTGGGAGTGGTTGTGGTTTTGTGGTTTTGTCACATGTTCTGAAAAAAGGTAGGAAATGTGGTTTGTTTGGTTTGGATTGGACTGTTTCTAGTAAGTCGTTTGACATGTAAGTGTTTCTATGTCTGTGTATCCCACTGTGTCTGTGGTTGTAGACATTAGAAAAGAGAATAAATTAATTGATGTGTCCTGTCTAGTAGAAAGCTTCCCAGCATTCATGCTGCCCAATTGATTAATGGACTGCGGCTTGCCTTCTGGATGGGCAAAACCTTCTATCTTCCTAAGATCCTGTTTTCTTCCTGAATTCTGGCCACTCTCCAGAATAGGCTCATGGTTTTGTGTCCAAGATATATACCACCTCCAAGCTCTGTGACATGGCCATGTACTTGATAGCTGAAGTGAATGGGGAGCATCTCAGAAAACTCAGATATCAGTGTGACCAGGAAAGTCTCAGTGGAGAAACCCTGCTTTGTGTCTTTTGCTTACCTGTTTTTCTGTTGCCCTAAATGTCAGGAAGGTCTTTGCCTCAGGCCACCCCTTTGTGAAGCCTGAAGAAAACAGTTTTCAAATGAAAATGAATGGGCATCACCTGTGGCTCTTTGCTTAATTGCTTTGTAAAAGGATGTGTCTGAATCAGCCTCTTGGTTCTGTGTGAGGTTGTGGCTTAGATTCTCAGCACCTGATGCATCAAAAGATAGATTCCATGTGTGCATTCAAAACAGAAATGGCAAATGAGTCTCTTGTCTTCCTCTATTAGATTCCTGACCTTCATCAAGTAAGAATCAGGATCCTTTAGTTCAAAAGAGTTCTTTGAACCCCTGCAGAAGTTCTTGGGTTTTCTGACGACTCCAAATCACGTAAAGAATCTATACCTGACAGTCAGTAGGCCTCAAATTGGAAAAGCAGAACAGTATTAACGCCATGCCTATTTGATCAGTTCTGGTTCACAGGAAGGGTGTGTAGGCCACCCTGACTTTTGGCAAATGAGGGGAAAGGGAGCTTATTTTGGACAGTGTCTTGGTCTGCGCCCCTCATGGAAACTTCTAGCCAGAGGTTATGATTAGTGTCTATATGGAAGAACATGAGGGCCATGTGAGAGTGTTTTGGTTTTCATTGTTGTCATTTGTGTGGCGGTGGGAAAAGATGACTGCGTCCACCTGTGTTTCAACTCTTGTGGGATTCCCCTTGGAGACTGAGTTCTGAAACTGACCTTAGAGAAGTATTGCCATGAATTGTGTTGGAATTTTCGGAGGCCACGCATGAGAGTCACCCTTGGAAACTGAGATCTAGGCCCACGGTGGCTTTCCACAGAGCACTGGGAATCTCAGCGAGGATATCACTTGATTATATTCTGAAAGACTTGGCAGCAATAGTTGAGAGTCAAAACACCCATGGACCTCACATTGTAGACCTCAATGTGGCTGGCTTTATGTGACCTTGGGCCACTATTTCAGAAGACTTGCCTGTGAGAGTTCTCTAGAGCTTCCATTGAAATGAGATTCCTCAATATTTAATGGTTCCTGAATGAATTGAAGCCCACAGTAACTCCAACTTCATCCTTGAAAAATGGCTAGAAAATACCATGAAATTTTTGAAATTTCCATGACCAGCTGGCACTGGAAAACCATTTGATGTCCTGTTGCTTATCATGAGTATACAAGACAGTGCCTGGTTTGACTGAGTTTCATGATAATGGTGTAGAAAAGATATGCCAGTAGTTGGAGCCTGCTGAGTAGTGGGCCAAGAGCAGTAGAGTGTAGGTGTGTGAAAAAACATCTGTGGTGAGTCCACGTGGATCTGCCATTGGCTTATAAATGGTTTGTGACTGACATGGTGCAGCTAGCAGACCTTTGGATGTAAAGGCATCTTGTTGTATGGAGAGGTTTCAGGGCAATGTTCAGAATCATGTTGCTATGGTCAAGGGGGCAACTATGTGTGATAGAAGCCTTCTTGGTACATTCTCCTGCCGATCCTGACCACCACACGTGACAGAACTCCCTGCAGCACTGTATCACAGTTAAACTCCTTTATTTCGTAAAGTAAATACCAAACTTTCAGTGCAGCATCAAATAACATGATTAAATGTGAAGGATGATCAAATGGCTTCACAGTCCACATGGGGAGACACTTAGCCCCCAGTAGCCCCAGTTTGCCTACAAAGAGAGAATTCAGTACTGCTGCCTCGTGTTCATAGGAAAATAAAAAAAACATGTCGTCCAGGTCACATAGATGCAGACTCAGCTTTGATGGTCTCACTACAAAGGAAGCTAAAGCTCCTGACAACAACATATATTTCAAGTGCCCAACCTCAGAGGCATTTTCTCAAGAAGTCTTAAGGCCAACACAGCTCCATGTTTGTGGTATTTACCCTGTCCCTTACTTTTGGAAACTCCTCTACCACCTTCAAGGTTGTGAACTCCTGAGCATTTTCCATTCCAGATATTTATTATGAACTCAAACAACAACAAGTGCTGGCGAGGATGTGGAGAAAAGGGTACACTTGTACATTGCTGGTGAGACTGCAAATTGGTGCAGCCAAATTGGAAAGCAGTATGGAGATTTCTTGTAGAGGTGGGAATGGAACCACCATTTGACCCAGGTATTCCCCTTCTCAGTCTATTCCCTAAAGACCTAAAAAAATGCTACAGGGACACTGCTACATTGATGTTCATAGCAGCACAATTTACAATAGCAAGACTGTGGAACCAACCTAGATGCACTTCCATAGATGAATGGATAAAAATGAGGCATTTATACACAATGGAGTATTACTCTGCATTAAAAAATGACAAAATTTTTACAGAGAAATGGATGGCATTAGAGCAGATTATGCTAAGTGAAGCTAGCCAATCCCTAAAACCAAATGCCAAATGTCTTTTTGATATAAAGAGATTAACTAAGAACACAGTAGGGACGAATAGAATGAGAAGAAAATTAACATTAAACAGGGATGAGAGGAGGAAGGGAAAGGGAGAGAGAAGGGAAATTGCATGGAAATAAAAGGAGACCCTCAGGGTTATACAAAATTACATACAAGAGGAGGTGAGGGAAAGGAAAAAATTATACAAGGGGGAGAAATGAATTACAGTAAAGAGGTAGAGAGAGAAGAGGAGAGGGGAGGTAAGGGGAGGGGGATAGTAGAGGTTAGGAAAGGCAGCAGAATATGACAGACACTAGTATGGCAATATGTAAATCAATGGATGTGTAACTGATGTGATTCTGCAATCTGTTTATGGGGTAAAAATGGGAGTTCATAACCCACTTGAATCACAGTGTGGAATATGATATATCAAGAACTATGTAATGTTTTGAACAAGCATAAATAAAAATTAAAAAAAAGAAAACTAACTTTGGTGAATGGTGCAAAGAAATCCTAATATTTCTACAGTAACTGACACAGTTTAACATCAATGCGAGAAGATTCCTGTGGGACATGATGTGTATTTTGATGTTCATTTTTATTCAGCACTGGTACATTACTATTTCTTCAGTTTATTCACATCATATTATAATATTTCATCCACAAGTAAGCAAATTTATCGTCATTTTTTTCAATTTCAATCACTTCCTGCTTCAGAACTCATGAATTCCTCGGTGTTCCTTGACTGGCATTTTCATGAGACTTCTTTCCAAACACATTATTTTCGATTTCCATAATCACATTTGAAGCAAAACTCACACAAATTTCATGATAAATCGTACCCTAATATTAACATTAGGTGTATAACTGGTTGTCATGAATGATTGCATATCAATATAAGATTTCTTATATATTTTCAGATATCAATTCAATCCATTATTTATAGTGGAACAAGTTGTATTATTTATTGAAATTAAGGTCTATTCATGCATTATCTGTATATTCATAAAAACAGGGTACACCTCTTTTTACCCCCAATGCTAATTTATACGTTTTCAAAATACTGCTCCTAGAAATGGTGGAAGAAAAAATCATGTCATCTGATCTACATATACATTTTATCACAGTAATATTCTGGAAACAAAATGCAAAGGTCCCACTTAGGATTGTACCAAAGCCTAAATGTAAAGTGAACATGGATTACTAACAATATCCATGTCCATGTTGCCTAATGCTCTCAAATGTCAATCCTATTGGTGACCTACATATTTGTTTCTTCCTAAGATTAGATATTCAATCTCAACCCTGTTGAAAATGTCTTATTCTATCACTCACTTTATACTTTGCCTGATTTCCTAATGTCTCTATTGATATCTGCTTTTCTACAAATTTTCCCCAGTTCATCATTGTGTCTGATTTCTTCATATGTGCTGACATTTATATTCACTCACTTCCCGAAAAAAATTGCTAAAGAACTTTTGTTACATATCCTATACTAACTCTACTTGCTAAACATAACGACTATCTTCTTTTTTTTTTTTAATTTTTTTTATTGGTTGTTCAAAACATTACAAAGCTCATGGCATATCATCTTCCATACATTTGATTCAAATGGGTTATCAGCTCCCATTTTTACCCCAAATACAAGTTGCAGAATCACATCAGTTACACATCCACATTTTTACATAATACCATATTAATAACTGCGACTATCTTCTTAATCCTACCGACAATCCCTTTTGACTGGATGTTCTCTTCAGCATTCAATCATCCAAGGTTCAAGTTCCTCTGCCATTGTATATCGATTTATTTGAGATATGTGTGCAGATAGTAATTCAAAGCAAATATCCCAATCAATTGCCCAATGCCCTTCTGGGATTCAAATCTTACTTTAATTTCTGTTTTCATACATATATTTAACCTCGATATTCTTATAAATATCACAGGTTCCCAATACCATTATTAATCCAGCAGAATGATTCCTAACCCAAATCGAACATGAAATTAACCCTAACCATACACTGTTCACTCAATCTAACTTTACAGAAGAGCAGAGACAGATTGTTCTTACAATACAGGAATGTAGGGGATGCTCTACCTGTTAAGAACCTCAAAGGTCCATGCAGAAATGATCCCTGGAGAAGATTTAGGCAGCAATGAAGGACCTGAGAGACAAAAAGTCATTTTCCATGGCAAACAACCTGGTCAGGATGAAGGGTTTTGTCTGAATCAGCCTCTATCTTCTTACTGTAGAGAAGATGGACCAAACCAGGCTTGTGTGGAGAGCTGTTCTCGGGTGCCTAAGGTTGATATACCATTCTAATTTGTGAAAGTGCCAAAGGAAGTAGGGGCAGCCTCCATCTCATGGGACCCTTGGAAGCAACTGTTAGGACAAAGTGGTTGCCAAGGCAGTGACCTCATTCAGTTCTTAAAGGAAGTGACCTACCTCACTTCCTTGTTGATGGAACTTTCTGAACTTGGGACCAAGGAAACCAAGCACCAGAGCCAGTCCCAGTCCCAGTCCAAGTGGTCTCATTTGTTTGGAATCACCAAGGACAGAGTCAGTCTTCTTGGTACTGACTGATGTGAGGATGGCCAAATACCAGGAAAGATATGAACACGGGCCTTTCCTGACTAAGCAGGTAGTGGCTCACCGCTGGCTCCTGACTGCTTTACAGAGTTGTACAAGGAGACCAGATCTGAGACAGGACAGACCATTACCGGGGAACATAGTATGGCAAACCTGTCAGAGTACACTCCAGATAATCACAGCCCTACTTGGGGGAAGGAGGTGTCTTTTTGAGTGTGGGTGTGTGGTTTTGTCTCTGTTCTGAGAATAGGTAGGAAAGGAGGTTTCTTTGGTTTGCAGTGAACTGTTTCTAGTAAGTCGTTTTACAAGGTGAGTGTTTCTATGTCTGTGTATCCCACTGTGTCCGTGGTTGTATACATTAGAAAAGAGAATGCATCAATGCATGTGTCCCCTCTAGTAGAAAGCTTCCCAGCATTCATCCTGCCCAATTAATGAATGGAGTGTGGTTTCCATATCGATAGGCAACACCTACTACCTTATTAAGTCCCTGTATTCTTTCTGAATTCTGACAACTCTTCAGAATAGGCTCTTGGGTTTGTGTCCAAGATATGTACCACCTCCAATCTCTGTCACATGGCCATGTACTGGATATCTGAAGGGAATGGCCAGCATCTCAGAAAACTCAGATATCAGTGTGACCAGGAAAGTCTCAGTGGAGAAACCCTGCTTTGGGACTTTTGCTAACCTATTGTTCTGTTGCCTTGAATCTCAGGATGTCTTTGCCTCTGGGCACCCCTTTGGGAAGCCTGAGGAAAGCATTTTTCAAATGGAAATGAAGGGCATCACCTGTGTCTCTTTGCTTAATTGCTTTGGAAAAAGATGTGTCTGAATCATCCTCTTGGCCCTGTGTGAGGCTGTGGCTTAGATTCTCAGCACCTGATGGATCAAAAGAAAGATCACATGTGTGCATCCAAAACCAAAATGGCAAATATTCACTCATTGTGAATGAATTCTTTTACCTTCCTCTGTTAGGATCCTGACTTCCATCAAGGGAGAATAGGAATCCTTTGGGCCAAATGAGTTCTTCAAATCTCTGCAGAGGGGCTTGGATTTTCTCATGACTCAAATTCACATAAAGAATCTAAACCACAGAGTCAGAAGGCCTCAAATTGAAAAAGCCAAGCAGTATTAATGCAGGCCTATTTGATCATTCCTGGTTTACAGGAAGTGTGTCCAGGCCACCTTGATGTTAGACAAATGAGGGGAACAGGACCTTAATTTGGACACTGACTTGGGCTGTGGACCTCATTGAAAACTCCAGCCAGACGTTATAAGGAGTGTCTATATGGAAAAAGATGAGGACCATGTGGGAGTGTTTTGGTTTTAATTGTGGTCATTTGTGTGGCGGTTGGAAGAGATGACTGTTCCACTGGGCTTGAACTCTGGTGTGATTCCCCTTAGAGACTGAGTTCTTTAACTGACCTCAGAGAAGTATTGCCATGAATTGTGTTGGGATTTTAGGAGGCCACACATGAGAGTCGCCCTTGGAACCTGAGATCTAGGCCCAGGTTGGATTTCCACAGAACATTGGGAATTTCAGCCCGGATATAACATACAATTTTTCTTAAAGACTTGGCAGCCATATTTGAGTTTAAAACACACATGGACCTCATATTGTAGATCTCAATGGGCCTGGCTTCATGTGACATTTTGGCCACCCTTAGGGAAACCTTGCCTGTGAGAGTGCTCCAGAGCTTTCATTGAAATTAGCTTCTTCACCATTTAATGGTTCCTGAATTAATTGAATCCCTCAGAGCCTCAAACTTCATCCGTGAAAAATGGCTAGAAAATTACCATGAAATTTTTGATATTTTCATGATCAGCTGGCACTGGAAATACTTTGGATGTCCTGTTTCTGATCCTGAGTATACCAGACACTGCCTTGATTGACTTTGTTTCATGAAAATGGTGTAGAACAGATATGCCAGTAAGTTGGAGCCTGGTGAGTAGTGGGCCTAGAGCAGTGGTATGCAATTGTGTGATAAAACATCTGTGTTGCGGCCATGTGGATCAGCCATTGGCTTCCAAATGGCTTGTGACTGACATGGTGCAGCCAGCAGACCCATATATGTAAAGGCATCTTGTTATATGGAGAGGATTCACTGCAATGTTCAGAATCATGTTGCTATTCTCAAGGGGGCAATCTACATGGGATAGAACCTTGGTTGGTGCATTCTCCTGAAGACCCTGACTCACCACACCTTAAAGAACTCCCTCCACCACTCTGTCCCATTTTAACTCCTTGTATTTTTTGAAGCAAATACCAAACTCCCAGTGCAGCAGCGAGAAACACCACGAAAAGTGGAGGATGACCAATTGGCTTCACAGTCCACACTGAAAGACACTTAGACCCCAGTGTCCATAGTTTACCTACAAAGAAAGAATTCACCACTGCTGCCTCATGTTCATTGGATAATAAGAAACCATGTTCTCCAAGTAACATAGATGCAGACCCAGCTTTCATGGTTTCTCTACAAAGGAACTAAATCTCCTCAGAACATCAAATACTTCAAGTGCCCACTCTTAGAGGCAGTTTCTCAAAAAGTATTTAGGCCAGCAGAGCTACATGTTTGTGGAATGTTTACCCTGTCCCTTACTTTTAGAATCTTCTCTACCACCTCCAAAGTTGTAAACTCCAGAGTATTTTCCATTCCAGATATATATTCACAGATTTTCTAACTCTTATCCTCTAATTGTGTCTTACTTGAGGAGAATGTAATGTCAAGGCATTGTTCTGGATGAAAGTGGGAAGATTTTTGTGTAGCACATATTTGCATACACATTGGATTCAATTTCCTATTTTCCATTAGAAATGCTGAATCCCTGAAACTAACATATACCCTATTAGACTCTGACTACTAATCCTAATATGATGGAGAAAAATAACACAAACATAATAGAAATACCAGCAGTTTAGATGAGGTATGTTTTATAGTTGGAGTTGCCTTTTGCATGGTATAGTGTAGCAGTTATAAATCTAGTCAATTATTTGTTGAAATAGTTCTCCATGCGTTTTTAAAGTTAACAAATAAGTGAATTCCTGTCCCCCTTTCTCTGTAGCCTATTCAGCACACGTATTTTTATATGCACATATAGAATCCTACCTGGTACCACACGTACATTCTTGTGAGGTGGCTGACTTGGCAGATACAAATTGGAAGAAGAGATCACTCCTCCTAAACGCTGCTTGAACTGGTAATTCAAATGTGAGTGAGCTTCCTAGTTGAACAACATTATACATAAATCCATGTTCAGTAAAATGAATATATTTGGATCTGTGGATGATATACATTTCATGGTGAATTTCGTTTGGCATATATATTGCAAATTTTAATGTCTGTCTCTGTGTGTGTATATAAATATATATATAGATACACTCTCAGGAGTATTCAAAATATGAAATATGTGTCTTATTACACACTTCCTAAATTCATTCATATTTATGTTGTGGATTTATAATCAACTTTTCACAAGATTATTCTCAGAAATATTCATCCACCTGAAATACGTATTTGTTTCTTAGTACTGTTTCCACCCCAGATATGCATTCACGGATTTTCAAACTCTTCTACCCTAATTGTGTCTTACTTGAGGTGAAGGTAATGTAAAGGCATCGTTCTGGATGAGAGTGGGAAGATAATTGTGTAGCATATATTTTTATACACATTGGATTCATTTTCCTATATACCATTGAAAATACTGAATCCCTGACAATAACCCATACCCTACTATACTCTGTCTACTAATCCAAATGATGGAGAAAAACAACCCAAACAGAATAGAAATACAAGCAGTTCAGAGGAGGCGTGGGGTATAGTTGGACTTGCCTTTTTCATGATAAATGGTAGGTGTTATAAATCTAGTCAATTTTTAATTGAAATAGTTCTCCATGTGTTGTTAAAGTTAACAAATATGTAAATGCCTGTCTGCCTTTCTCTGTAGCTTATTCAGCACATGTATTTTTATATGCTTTATAGAATCCTACCTGGTATCACACGTTCATTTTTGTGAGGTGACTGACTTGGCAGATACAAGTTGTGAGAAGAGATCACTCCTCTAAACGCTGTTGGAACTGAAAATTCAAACTATGGGTGAGCTTCCTAGTAGAACAACATTATACATAAATCCTTGTTCAGTAAAATAAATATTTTTGCATCTGTGGATGCTATATATTTTATGATGAACTTCGATTTGCGTATATATTCCTACATTTTAATGTCTGTGTGTGTGTTTTGTGTGTGTGTGTGTGTATATATATATATATATATACTGTCCTGATTTTTAAAATATGAAATGTATGTATCTTAAATACACTCCCTAAATTCATTCATGTTCAAAAATGTGGATTAATAATAAACTTTTCACAAAATTATTCTCAGAAATATTCATCCTCCTGAAATACACATTTGTTTCATAGTTCTGAAAACTAACTTCAGTAAATGTTGCTTACAAATCCTAATATTTGTACAGTAACTAACCCAGATTAACATCAATCAAGTAGATTCGTATGGGACATGATGTGTATTCTGACGTTTATTTTCATTCAACACTGGTACATTACTATTTCTTCAATTTTTACAAATCATAGGATATATATATTTCATCCACAAGTTCACAAATTTATACGCATTTGTTTCACAATCACTTCCTGCTTCATAAAACATGTATTCCTCCAGGTTTCATGGTCTTTTCATGAGACTTCTTTCCAAACACATTATTTTAGATTTCCATAATCACTTTTGAAGCAAAACTCACACACCCTTCATGATAAACCAAAACCTTAATGTGGCCATTAGATATGTAACTGGTTGGAATGAATGTTTGTATGTCAATATAAGATTTCTTGTATTTTTTCACATATAATTTCAATCCATTATTTAAGTCGGAACCAGATATATTATTTATTCACAGTATGGTCTATTCATGCATTATCTCTATATGCACAGACAAAGGGTACACCTCTTTTTACCCCCATTACTAATTTATACGTCTTGAATATGTTGCTGCCAGAAATGGTGGAAAAATAGTCATGTCACCTGATCTACATATACGTTTTATCACAGTAATATTCTGGACAAAAAAAGCAAAGGTCACACTTAAGATTGTAGCAAAGACTAAATGAAAAGTGAGCATGGATTACTAAACATCCATGTCCAGGTTGCCTAATGCTGTCAAATGTCAATCCTATTGGTCACTACACATTTGTTTCTTTCTAAGATTATATATTCAAACTCAACCCTGTTGAAAATATCTAATCCTATCACTCACTTTATACTTTGCCTGATTTTGTAATGTTTCTATTGATATCAGCTTTCCTAACTATTTTCCCCAGTTCATCATTGTGACTGTCTCTTCACTTGTGCTGACATTAACATTCACTGTCTACCAGAAACCCTATTGCTAAACAACATTTGGTCCAAATCCTATACTCACTCTTCTTTCTAAACCTACCGAGAATCTTCCGAATCCTACCGACTATCCCTTTTGACTGGAAGTTCTCTTCTACATTTAATCATCCATGGTACACTGACCTAAGCCATTGTATATCGATTTACCTGACACATCAGTGCAGAACATAATTCAAAGCTACGTATCCCAATCAAGGGCCCAATGCCCTTTTGGGCTTCAAATCTTAGCTAGATTTCTGTTTTCATACTTATAATTCACCTATATATTCTTGTAAATATCGCAGTTTCCCAATACCATTATTCATCCCGCAAAAAGATTCCTAATCCAAATCGAACCTGTTAGTTAACCTAACCATACACTGTTCAGTCAATTTAACTTTACAGAAGAGCAGGGATAGAGTTGTTCTTACAATACAGGAATATAGGGGATCTTCCACATGCTGAGAAACTCAAAGGTCCATGCAGAAATGATTCCTGGAGAAGTTGTAAGCAGCTATGGAGGACCTAAGAGACCAAAAGTCATCCTCCATGGCAAACAACCTGGTCAGGATGAAGGGTTGTGTCTGAAACAGCTTCTCTCTTCTTAATGTAGAGAAGATGGACCAAACCAGGCCTGTGTGGAGAGCTGTTCCCAGGTGCCAATGGTTGATATACCATTCTAACTTGTGAAAGTGTCACAGGAGGTAGGGGCAGCCACCATCTCATGGGACCCTTGAAAGCAATTGTTAGGACAAAGTGGTTGCCACGGCAGTAACCTCATTAAGTTCCTGAATGAGGTGACCTACCTCTCTTCCTTGATGACGGATCTCTCTGAACTTGGGATCCAGGAAGCCAGGCACCCAGAGTCAGTCCCAGTTTCTTACCCAGTGGGCTCAGTTGTTTGGAATAACCAAGGACAGAGTAAGTCTTCCTTGGTACCTACTGATGTGAGGATTGCCAAATGCCAAGAGAGCTCTAAAAAGGGGAATTTCCTGAGAAAGCAGGTAGTGGCTCACCACTGGCTCCTGAAAACTTCACAGTGTTGGCCAAGGTGACCAGATCTGAGAAGGACAGGCCATTTCAAGGAAACATAGTATGGCCCATCATTCAGAGTACATTCCAATTAGTCACAGACCTACTTGAATAAAGGAGGTGTCGTTGTGGGTGTGATTGTGATTTTGTGGTTATGTCTCATGTTCTGAGAATAGGTAAGAAAGGCGGTTTGTTTGCTTTAGAGTGGACTGTTTATAGTAAGTCATTTGACAAGGTGATTGTTTGTATGCCTGTGTATCCCACTGTGTCCGTGGTTGTAGACATTATAAAAGATAATGCATCAATGGATGTGTCCTGTCTAGTAGAAAGCTTGCCAACATTCATCCTGCCCAATTTATGAGTGGACTGCAGGTTGCTTTAGGGACGGGCAACACCTACTATCTTCCGAAGTTCCTGTTTTCTTCCTGAATTCTGGCCACTCTCCAGAGTAGGCTCATGGTTTTGTGTCCAAGATATGTACCACCTCCAAGCTCTGTGACATTGCCATATACTGGATAGCTGAAGGGAATAGCAAGCATCTCAGAAACCTCAGATATCAGTGTGACAAAGAAAGTCTCAGTAGAGAAACCCTGCTTTGGGCCTTTTGCTTACCTATTTTTCTGTTCCTCTGAGAGTCAGGAAGGTCTCTGCCTCAGGCCACCAATTTGTGAAGCCTGAAGAAAACTGTTTTCAAATGGAAATGAATGGGCATCACCTGTGTATCTTTGCTTAATTGCTTTGGAAAGGGATGTGTCTGAATCAGCCACTTGGCCCTGTGTGAGGCAGTGGCTTAGATTCTCAGCACCTGATGGATCTAAAGAAAGATCCCATGTGTGCTTCCAAAACCAAAATGGCAAAAATATCAGTAATTGTGTATGAAGTATCTTGCCTTACTCTGATAGGTTTCTGATCTCCATCAAATGAGACTAGGGATCCTTTGGGTCAAATGAGTTCTTCAAAGCCCTGCAGAGGCTAGCCCATATGAACTTGGGTTTTTTCATTACTTTAAATCACATTAAGAATCTATACCTGACAGTCAGTAGGCCTCAAATTGGAGAAGCAGAGCAGTATTAAGGCCAGGCTTATTTTATCACTCCTGGTTCACAGGAATGGTGTCCAGGCCCAGCTGACTTTAAGCAAATAAGGGATAAGGGAGCTTGTTTTGGATACTGTCTTGTGCTGCGCCCCTCATGGAAACCTCCAGCCAGAGGTTATAATGAGTGTCTATATGGAAGAAGGTGAGGACCATGTGGGAGTGTTTTGGTTTTAATTGTGTTCATTTGTGTAGTGGTTGGAAGAAATGACTGGATCCACCAGGGCTAGAACTTTGGTATGATTCACCTTAGAGACTGAGTTCTGGAACTGACATCAGAGAAGTATTGTCATGAATTGTGTTGCGATTTTAGAAGGCCACGCATGAGAGTCGCCATTGGAAACTGAAATCTAGGCCAAGGGTGGCTTTCGACTGATCACTTGGAATCTCAGCCAGGATATCACATGATTTTATTCTGAAAGACTTGACAGGCATAGTTGAGAGTCAAAACACACATGGACCTCACATTGTAGACCTCAATGGGCTGGGCTTCATGTGACTATTTGGCTACTCTTTGGGAAGCCTTGCCTTTGAGAGTTCTCCAGAGCATTCATTGAAATGAGGTTCCTCAACATTAAATGGTTCCTGAATGAATTGAAACCCACAGTTTCTCCAACTTCATCCTTGAAAAGTGGCTAGATAAATACCCTGAAATTTTTGAAACTCCCATGACCAGGTGGCACTGGAGAACCTTTGGATCTCCTGTTGCTCATCATGAGTGTACCAGACAGTGCCTTGATTGACTGGATTTCATGATAATGGTGAAGAACAGAGATGCCAGTAAGTTGAGAATGCTGAGTAGTGGGCCCAGAGCAGTGGTGTGCAGGTGTGTGATAAAATATCTGAGGTGGGGCCGTGTGGATTTCCAATTGACTTCCAAATGCCTTTTGGCTGCCATGGTGCATCCAGCAGAACCTTATATGTAAAGGCATCTTATTATATGGAGAGGTTTCAAGGCAATGTTCAGAATCAGGTTGGTATGGTCAAGGAAAAAGCTGTGTGAAATAGAAGCCTGGTTGGTGCATTCTCCTGCATTTCCTGACCCACCACATGTGAAAGAACTCCCTCCAGCACTGTGTCCCAGTTGAACTCCTTGTATTTCGTGAAGCAAATACCAAACTCCCATTGCAGCACCAAGAAACACCACAAAAATGGAGGATGATCAAATGGCTTCACAGTCCACACGGGGAGACACTTAGCCCCCAGTGGCCACAGTTTACCTACCAAGAGAGAATTCAGCACTGCTGCCTCATGTTCATTGGAAAATAAGAAAGCATGCTCTCCATTCACATAGATGCAGACCCAGCTTTGATGGTCTCAATAAAAAAGAAGCTAAACCTTCTGACAACAAAATATATTTAAAGTACCCAACCTCAGAGGCAGTTTCTCAAGAAGTCTTTAGGCCGGCAGAGCTCTATGTTTGTGGAGTGTTTACCTCTTAGACCAGGATGTAAGAAAAGAACACTGACTCCAGTTAAAATCAAATTAAAGTAAGCTTATTATTTCCACTGGCTGGGCTGCCTCTCCCTCCAAAGATTGCGAGAGCAAGAGAGCAACCCCACCTTTACTACAGCCCAGGTTTGCAGCCCAGAAAGTTACACAAAAATGGGGTAACAGATAACAGAACTCTGACAAGCATCACACTAATAGGAGTTTACATTTTTTTTTTTTGCTAGCCCCAACATCAAAATTTATGAGGACCATTAGAGCCTCAGAGAGGGTCATTGTCTGTCCACAGAAGGCCAATATTTATGAGGTGTGACAAAGTTTCAGAGAGGGCTGCTATCTGGTCAGAGAGCCATGCACGGGTGAGTTTAAGGCACGGGCAGTCATTCCAAGCAGGTTCAGAATTTGCAGTAATTTACAGTAAAGCCAAAATGATTTTTTCATGGCTTTGTTGCAAGATGGCTCCCAATTTTAATCAAAGATAAGGTTGGGTCTATCATTCCCCCCTTTTCTTATGTGTCCCTTTGTAATCCTTGATAGGTTAGTGGAAAAACACTGAGGAAATTTTAATCCCTCAGTTAACAGTCTCCAAATTTTTAGAACTCACCGAAAACCAGTCTCCCTGATATTACCTGACTTAATTAATTACTTATATTGATAGTCTATTTATTTTGGGCTCCATTGGTGTAAGTGGAGAGTCGTCTCTCATTTTGCCTTCTTCTCAGCTGAGAGAGGGTGACATGAGTGTGCATGGCGTGAGAGACATGAGTTGCCTTTTTGAAGTCAGTTGAGGAATATGAGTTGCCTTTTAGAAGTCAGTTCTTTTTGAAGTCTTGTTGAGGAAGAACAGGTTGTAAAGTCATCTGGGGATGGGTTCTTCTATGAGAGAAACAAAAAACATGAGTATTGAATAAATGTTGCAGTAGCTGGATCATGTCACTGTATGAAGTACCCTCACCAGTCTTTAATATCCCCAATTATCAGGACTGTCAACTTAATATTTAACTTTTAGTGTTACAGTTGTCCCTCCCCATAATATACAGTTTAATAATTTAATGTCATCTGATTTTGCAAAATCCTTTCACTAGTATGACCTCTGTGTCTAATAGAGAAACATTTAATTCTGTTACTCAGGGCTGGATAATCGTACTAGCAAACACCAAGCCTACATGTGTAGGTTAGGAATATCTGTAGGCCTTAAACTAAAAACTTCTGCCTCTGGCAGCTCCTCTTGATAGTCTTTGTAGCCAACAGTTTTACTTATTTTGGGAGGCTAACATAAAGTGTATACCTTAAAATATTATTATTATTATTATTATTATTATTATTATTATTATTATTATTATTTAAAATGCCCAGGAATGGCTGTATTTTGGTTTTAACTGTCTTTGCTAAGTGTTTAAGATGAAGCAGTCAAATGACTTTTGTTTCTATCTATTGTTAGCAGTCAGCTGAGCTTTTATGGGAGTCATTCCTTGGGAAACTTGAGAGCAGCTTCTCAGTTCTGCTAGTGCAATTTGAGCTAGGTGGGTTCAGGTCTTGCTTGACCATGTGGCTTCCCTCAGAAGCATCAGGGATGTCTCCCTTTCCTGATGACTCTCCTCTTTGTAGCAAATGCACTGATTGGCTTTCTGTTCTCCAGTGGTCTCATTAATCTCCCTGATCGGGAGGTTATGTGGCCCAGAGTTGCAAAGCTCATAGAGAAGTCCCCTGTTCCCTGGATTCAGACTGACTCAAAGGGCAAGAGTCAAATATTGTTTTTTTTGGCCCTTTTCATTTAACTTTAATTTTCAATCCTAATCTGAAACAACCAGCAAATAAATTATAACAGCCATATATTAAGAGTACTGCACTTTAATGTCTATAAGTTTATAATTATTTATATTTTATTAATTGGGATCTTATTATTCTGTCTGTCTTGTAGTTGATGACTTATTTTCTTAAATTAACCCATGTTGTGTTCTTAAAGCAACACTTCTGTAAAACACCAACAGGGAATCTTTAGATCACTTATAAAGAAATTAAAAAATAAATTTTTTTAACAAGAATAAAAATACTTAGTTCATGTAATAGCTACCCTGAATTTTTTGGTGAGTTATATATTATATCACCTTTTTGAGATCCTAGTAATCTTGACAGAAAAAAAAATTTGAACATAACTTTAAATGAAATAAAATCTGACCTACTGCTTTCGTAGTCATTCTCACATGTAGTAAGATGGGACACAGAGTCTTATCTCAGGTAAGCAGGGCTCCCTATAAATCTTAAATGCTTTAGTTCTCAAGCTGATCTTTTTTTTAAATATCATTTTACAAAGTTTACATGAATTGTTTGAGGTCACATGAACATTAGCTCACACCATATGATATCACATTTAAAACATGAATTAAAGTACGGCTGAAAGATTTTAACCTTTACATAGATTAGGGTCTCATTAACTTAAAAATACATTTAAATTGTTCCACAATGTAAAACGTAACATAAAACTTTACATATATTATTGATAACAGGTAAATAAATCCCCAATATATATTTTATTTACCATACAACTTCAGAACACCTGCTTGATATAATGCTCTTTTAAAGTTTCTACCCTATAGAGTTGTATAACTGGAAAATATGAGCACATTAATAGCATCACAATTGCATTGAAGTTTCTACATTAACCAAGTTTAGCTTTTAAAGAAATGGTAGTACAGTGCTCTAAAATAACAGTTCTTATTTAAACATTTGTTTAATTTTTATGATTGCTTGCTCTAGAAAATTAAAATCTTAATAAACTTAATGTTATGGGTAAACTTATGTTTAAGAAATTTTTGTCTCTTTTACACATGACTGATTTTTACAATCTTATACAGACTTTAGTACAAACTTATACAGACCTTAGAATATCAATCAGATATCAAACAAAAGTACTCATGAATGAGTAATCCCATATCAAATTTACTTTACTTATTTATCAAAATATTAGACAAATTTTTTGAACACTGTACACCATTTTTTTGATTGAAAGAAAAGTCCTGGAACAAAGGCATATTAGACCTTTTGTAGACATTAATAGTTTATTAGATTTTTGAACACCTAGAAAAACTTGTAAGCTTAAATTTAAAGACATTTATATTTATCTGTTTACCCAATTTAAATTGAAACATTTAAATCACGTGAATTAAAGATCTTTGGATCCACTTTTTAAAATTGTTTTTATGAGTTCTTTTTAATATGAGTGCTCCTTATATATGTTAATTTGTGTATCATATATATGATATATAGACATATGTATATATATATATATATATATATATATATAGACATACAACACATAACAAATTGTGCACACATAATAAAAGTGAAGGCCTTGTAGCTTTTCACAGGTGAAATCTCCATTGCAATGATTTAAAAATTCCACAGTTGGTCAAAGATATTACTGATCAGAAAAACATTAACCTAGGTCTGTAGGAGCAAAATCATGAGCTCAAAAAATAAATAAAGAACCTAAGGAAAAAATTATGAGTCCTAGAAAAATGACTGGCCAGTAATTAGTAAATACCATACAATTTACCTTTTTTTTTCCCTTAGGCCTCAAATAAGTCTCCTACTAAGCTTACAGGCTTCTTTCATTTGCATTTCAAAATAAGTCCTGGCTGAGGTCTGGAAGAAGAAGGAAAAAAAGGCTATTCTGAGCAGAAACCTTAGGCCTAAGGTATTTTAACCATAATTTTCATGTTAGGATGTTGAAAATTATGATACAAGTTTAAGATACAATTCACAAAATTTTATATCTTTACAAGTTGTTTTGTCAACAGATATCATACTATGATTTAGTATCCTTGTCCAAATTAATGCACTGGTACACACAGTGACATTTTCCGAGGCTACCTAATTTAAAATTGGTGAAAAAAAGACTGAATGATTGGGAAGTTACTTGCCAACTTGGAAGTAGAGTTCTTTAGTTTTCCATCCTAAGTATTTAAGTTCTCTGGCATGAATTATCTGAAACCATGAACTAAACAAATACCTAAACCCGACTTTTAACTGCAACATTGTGGAATGCTTCAAAAACCCATTCAGATACCAGATTGGTACAATGAAACATCATCATTTAGACACACATTCAGCTAAGATCATTTCCAAGAAACAATTTATAATATTAACACATTATTGCACATGTCTTAAAGGGCTAGAAAAAAGGCACAAGACAGACAGAAATGAACTCCAGACAATGGCTGACAGACAGAACCCTTTAAAACAGAGCAAATAAGAGAAAAATCTCCTTCTCCAGTGGCACCACAGATGTCCCCACAAGGGGACCAAATGTTTTCACAGAGGAGCAACCTGAAATATAAAATAAAGTGTCTCCATGGCGACTTTACTGCATTTAGTGTCCCCTTTTTGTTTTTCTCTTTTTTTAAGAAGACAGAGGTGGCATTATCCTTGCAGTGCAGGGAACGAAGGAGGGAATTCCCTGAAGCAACAGGGCTTCGGCAGATGCTGGGAGATACTCAGTTCTTCATTCCCCAGCAGGCATTACCATCTGCACTGGGTGTGCTCCAGGCAGCCAGCTAGGGGCTTCTCTCATTCTGCTTAACAAATGGTGGTAAAGTTCATCACAGTTCCTTAAAACACAGTCCAAAGGGGTGTCAGGCTTACTTGCTTTGTTACCCATTTTCACGTTCAATATCCTTAAGATTTTATCACAGAAATCACAAAACAAAACGCACAAAAACAAACAAACAAAAAACATATAGAACACAGAACAAAACACACATACACACACACACACACACAAAAAAAAAAACAGAATCCCGGTGCCAAAACAGAAAAAGAGATGAGCAATTCAACGTCTTGCTAAAGCTCTGGGGTAGGAGCGCATGCGTGTCCCTCGGCACCTCTCTAACCTTCCAGAGGAATTCCCTACAGAACGGAACAGAGGACAGAACGATTCTCATTACTATCCTGGACAGAAGTGAATGTGAGCCTCCCCAGGCCACCTCTCTGTCATTAGAAGAGATCTCCCTTAACCAGATATAAGATGTTATCAAGGTGCCACTTACCTATGGAGGCCTCCTCCACCAGGTACTTGCTAATAGTTTCAGTGTGGTGGTTCACTGCAGTGCTCCCCAGACCGACGGCTCACTCCAAGGCCTTGGAACATCTCAAGTTGTGCACCCCCTAGAGTGGCTCCCCAGCCCGTAGCCCTGGAGGGAAGGCCAGCTTCAGAATTTTCAGCACTCTGGTCTTGTGATCTGGTCGGGCAGGGTCATCTCACTGGGGAACTCCAAAATGTTGGAATAGGATGCAAGAAAAGACCAGTGACTCCAATTAAAATCAAATTAAGGCAGGCTTATTATTAAAACTGGCCAGGCTGCTTCTCCCTCCAAAAATGGCGGGAACAAGACAGCAACACCACCTTTCCTACAGCCCAGCTATATAGCCCAGAAAGTTACACAAAAAGGGGGTTACAGATAACAGAACTTTGAAAGCATCACACTGATGGTAGTTTACATTTTTTTTGCTGGCCCCAACATCAGAAATTATGAGGACCATTAGAGACTCAGAGAGGGTCGTTGTCTGGCCTGGGAAGGCCAATATTTATTAGGTGTCACTAATGTTTCAGAGAGCACTGTTATCTGGTCAGAGAGCCAGGCATGGATGAGTTCAAGGCACGGACAGGCATTCCAAGCAGGTTCAGAATTTACTCTGGAGCATCCCCCAGGGATGTGGCCTGTGGCTCTGTGACACGTATGTCAGCCACCTTCGGAGAGAGCTCACACTCTTCATTGACAGCCATTTTGCGAAGCCCTAACGTGAAACCTGAAACCAGAAAGAGGCACCATACATACCCCAAGAGGAGCCTGTTGGGGTCTCTCGTTCGCCGCTGCCGGATCTCAGTGGAACCTCCATATGTAAAGGTCAGACGAGCATCGGGTGAAGAGACCACCAAAAGACTGTCTCATGCAAAAGCAAAGGGTTTATTGGGGGTCCAGCATGCTGGGGCTCAGAGCTCACTTGAATAGAGCAGAGAGCCCTGAGAACAGCTTAAGCAGAGCTTATATACTTTGCTTGGAGAGGGCAGAGAGGGAACTTTATTGTTTGGTCTGGGCGAGTGAGCAGTTTGCGTGCAACCGGGTGAATGAGTACATTCTGCAGGTTGGCAGTTGGGGACAGCACATTCTGGGAACAAGATTAGCAAACAGTTCTCAAGATTTCAAAAGTGTTTTGTTAAGCATACAGAAAAACGGGAAGTGACATTTACCTATTTTACTAAATTTTCATTACCGAATATACTTTGCCAGATTTCCTAATGTCTCTATTGAAATCTGCTTTCCTACATATTTTCCCCGTTTCATCATTGTGACTGACTCTTCACATGTGCTGACATTTACATTCACTCTATACCCGAAACCCCATAGCTAAAGAACTTTTGGTGCAAATCCTATACTCACTCTCCGTTCTAAACTTACCGACTATCGTCCTAATCCTACCGACTATTCTTTTTTTTTAAATTTTTTTTCTTAAAGAAAGAGTTAGAGAGAGAGGGAGAGAGAGAGAGAATTTTTTAACATTTATTTTTTTTAGTACTTGGCAGACACAACATCTTTGTTTGTACGTGGTGCTGAGGATCGAACTCGGGCCGCACGCATGCCAGGCGAGCGCGCTACCACTTGAGCCACACCCCCAGCCCCCCGACTATCCCTTTATGACTGGAAGTTCTCTTTGACAATAAATAATCCAAAGTACAAGGTCCTATGCATTTGTATATTGATTTATCTGAGACATCTGTGCAGAAAATAAATCAATGCTAAATATTGCAATCAAGGGCCCAACACCCTTCTGGGCTTCAAATATTACCTTTATTTCTGTTTTCGTGCTTATATTTCACCTATATATTCTTGAAAATATCGAAGGTTCGCCATACCATTATTCATCCAGCAGAATGATTCCTAACCCCAATCGAAACTGTTATTAACCCTAACCATACACTCTTCCCTCAATCTAACTTTACAGAAGAGCAGGGACAGAGTTGGTCTTACAATACAGGAATTTACGGTTTCTTCCAACTGCTGAGAAACTCAAAGGTCCACGCAAAAATGATCCCTGGAGAAGTTGTAGGCACATATGTACGAACTGAGAGAGCAAAAGTCATCTTCCATTGAAAACAACCTGGTCAGGATGAAGGGATGTGTCTGAATCAGCCTCTCTCTTCTTAATATGGAGAAGAAGGACCAAACTAGGCCAGTGTGGAGAGCACTTCCCGGGTGCCTATGGTTGATATACCATTCTAACTTGTGAAAGTGTCACAGGATGTAGGGGCAGCCTCCATTTTATGGGACACTTTGAAGCAACTGTTAGGACAAAGTGGTTGCCAAGGCAGTGACCTCATTCAGATCTTAAAGGAAGTGACCTCACCTAACATCCTTTGTGATGGAACTCTCTGAACTTGGGATCCAGGAAGCCAGGCACCCAAATTCAGTCTCAGTCCCAGTCCCAGTCGCAGTGGTTTCAATTGTTCAGATTTACCAAGGACAGAGTCAGTCTTTGTTGGTACCTATGGAGGTGAGGATGCCCAAATGCCAGGAAAGCTCTGAAGAGTGGCCTTTCCTGAGAAAGCAGTTAGTGGATCACCGCTGGCTCCTGAGAACTTCACAGTGTTGACCAAGGAGACCAGATCTGAGACAGGACAGGCCATTTCGGGGTAACATAGTATGGCCCACCAATCACAGGACACTATGGATAGTCACAGACTGACTTGGGGGAAGAAGGTGTCTTTGTGGATGTGGGTGTTGGTTTGTGGTTTTGTCTCATGTTCTGAGAATAGGTAATAAAGGCGGTTTTTTGGTTTGAAGTGAATTGTTTCTAATAAGTCTTTTGAAAAGGCGAGTGTTTCTAAGTCTGTGTATCCCACTGTGTCCGTGGTTCTAGACATTAGAAAAGAGAATGCATCAATGGATGTCTCCTGTCTAGTAGAAATCTTCCCAACATTCATCCTGCCAATTTATGAATGGACTGCGGCTTGCCTTATGAATGGGCAACACCTACTATCTTCCTAAGATTATATTTTGTTCCTGAATCCACTCCACTCTCCAGAATAGGCTCATGGTTATGTGTCCAATATATATACCACCTCCAAGCTCTGTGACATGGCCATGTACTGGATAGCTAAAGGGAATGGCGAGCATCTCAGAAAACTCAGATA
This sequence comes from Callospermophilus lateralis, assembly GCF_048772815.1. Classification (NCBI taxonomy): domain Eukaryota; kingdom Metazoa; phylum Chordata; class Mammalia; order Rodentia; family Sciuridae; genus Callospermophilus; species Callospermophilus lateralis. The sequence goes on along the minus strand of NW_027512065.1, from coordinate 470,465 downwards.
TCAGTGTGACCAGGAAAGTCTCAGTGGAGAAATCCTGCTTTGGGCCATTTGCTTACCTATTGTTCTGTTGCCCTGAATTTCAGGAAGCTTTTTGCCTCAGACCACCCCTTTGTGAAGCCTGAAGAAATGAGTTGTCAAATGCAAATGAATGGGCATCACCTGTGGCTCTTTGCTTGATTGCTTTGGAAAGGGATGTGTCTGAATCAGCCTCATGACCCTATGTGAGGCTGTGGCTTAGATTCTTAGCACCTGATGGATCTAAAGAAAGATACCATGTGTGCATCCAAAACCAAAATGGCCAAATGAGCAGTCATTGTGGATTAAGTCTTTTGCTTTCCTCTGTTAGGTTCCTGAAATCCATCAAGTGAGAATAGGGATAATTTGGGTCAAATGAGTTCTTCAAACCCTGCAGAGACTAGCCCAGAGGTGCTTGGCTTTTCTCATGACTCCAAATCACATAAAGAATCTATACCTGAAAGTAAGTAGGCCCCAAATTGGAGATGCAGAGCAGTATTAAGTGCAGGCCTATTTAATCACTCTTGGTTCTCAGGAAGGGTGTCCAGGCCACCCTGACTTTAGGCAAATGAGGGGCAAGGGAACTTATTTGGATACTTTCTTTGTCTGCACCCCTCATGGAAATTTCCAGCCAGAGGTTATGATAAGTGTCTATATGGAGGATGTTGAGGGCCATGTGGGAGTGTTTTGGGTTTAATTCTGGTCATTTGTGTGGCGGTTGAAAGAGATGACTTAGTTCACCTGGGCTTGAACTCTGGTGTTATTCCCCTTAGAGACTGAATTCTGGAACTGTCCTCCGAGAAGTATTGCCATGAATTGTGTTGGGATTTTAGGAGGCAACACATGAGAGTCACCCTGAAATCTGAGATCTAGGCCAAGGTGGCTTCCACAGAGCACTGGGAATCTCAGCCAGGATTTCACGTGATTTTATTCTGAAAGTCTTGGCAGCCATAATTGAGAGTCAAAACACACATGGACCTCACATTTTAGACCTCAATGGGCCTGGATTCATGTGAAATATTGGCCACTCTTTGGGAAGTCTTGCCTGTGAGAGTTCTCCAGAGATTTCTTTGAAATGAGCTACCTCACCATTTAATGTTTCCTAAATAAATTGAAACCCACAGTGCCTCCAACTTCATCTTTGAAAAATAGCTATGTACATACCATGGATTTTTTGAAATTTCCATGACCAGGTGGCAATGGAGAAACTTTGGATGACTTGTTGCTGATCATGAGTGTACCAGACTGTGCTTGGATTTACTTGGTTTCATGAAAACAGTGTAGAAAAGAGATCCCTGTAAGTTGGAGACTGCTGAGTAGTGGGCCTAGAGCAGTGGTGTGCAGGTATGTGATAAAACATCTGTGGTGGTACCATGTGGATCTGCCCTTGGATTCCAAATGGCTTGAGACAGACATGGTGATGTCAGCAGACCCTTATATATAAAAGCATCTTGTTATATGGAGAGGTTTCAGGGCAATGTTCAGAATCAGATTGCTATGGACAAGCGGGCAAGCTATGTGGGGTCGAAGCCTGGTTGGTGCATTTTCCTGCAGACCTTGACCCACCACACGTGACAGAACTCCCTCCATAACTGGTACCTGTTGAACTCCTTGTATTTCCTGAAGCAAATACCAAATTCACCATGCAGAAGCAAGAAACACCTTGAAAAGTGGAAGATGATCAAATGGCTTCACAGTCCACATGGGGAGACACTTAGACCCCAGTGGCCACAGTTTACCTACAAAGAGAGAATTCAGCACTGCTTCCTCATGTTCATTGGAAAATAAAAAAAAAAAAACATATCCTCCAGGTCACAGAGATCAGACCCAGCTTTGTTGGTCTCACTAGAAAGGATGCTAAAATTCCTGACAACAACATATATTTCAAGTGCCCAACCTCAGAGGCAGTTTCTCAAGAGTCTTTAGGCTCAATGAGCTACATGTTTGTGAAGTGTTTACCCTGTCCCTTACTTTTGGAAACTCCTCTACCACATCCAATATTGTGAACTCCTGAATATTTTCCATTTCAGATATGTATTCACAGATTTCCTAACTCTTCTTCTCTAATCGTGTCTTATTTGGGGCAAAGGTAATGTAAAGGCAATGTTCTGGATGAGAGTGGGAATATTTTTGTGTAGCACATATTTGCATACACATTGGATTCATTTTCCTATTTTCCATTCGAATTACTGAATTCCTGACACTAACCCATACCCTAATAGACTCTGACTACTAATCCTAAAATGATGGACAAAAATAACCAAACAGAATGGAAATGAAAGCAGTTCAGAGAAGGCATGGTGTATAGTTGGACTTTCCTTTTGCATGATAAAGTATAGGTGTTATAAATCTAGTCAATTTTTAATTGAAATAGATCTCCATGTGTTTTTAAAGTTAACAAATATGTGAATTCCTTTCTCCCTTTCTCTGTAGCCTGTTCAGCACATGTATTTTTATATGCAAATATAGAAACATAACTGGTATCACACGTACATCCTTGTGAGTTTGGCTGTCTTGGGAGATACAAATCATGGGAAGAGATCACTCCTCCTAAACGCTGTTGGAACTTAAAATTCAACCTATGGGTGAACTTCCTAGTTGAACAATATTATACATAAATCCATGTTCAGTAAAATGATTATTTTTGGATCTGTGGATGATATATGTTTCATAGTGAATTTCGATTGGCATGCATATTGATACATTTTAGTGTCTGTGTGTGTGTGTGTGTGTGTGTGTGTGTGTGTGTGTGTGTGTATATATATATATATATATATACATAAATGCACACACACACACATCTATATATATATATATATACACTCTCAAGATTTTTCAAAATATGAAATATATGTTTCTTATTATACACTCCCTAAATTCATTCGTGTTCATATATGTAAATTTATAGTCAACATTTCACAAGATTATTCTCATAAAAATTCATCCACTTGAAATACGTATTTGTTTCCTACTACTGAAAACTAACTTCAGTGAATAGTGCATACAAATCATAATATTTCTACAGTAACTGACCCAGTTTAGCATCAATGCAAGTAGATTCCTATGGGATATGATGTGTATTTTGACGTTCATTTTCATTCAACACTGGTGCATTACTATTTTTTCAGTTTTTGCACATCATAGGATATATATTTCATCCACAAGTTAGGAAATTTATAGGCTTTTTTTATACTTACCATCAAATCCTGCTTCAGAACATATGAATTCCTCTATATTTCTTGACTCATCTTTTTATGAGATTTCTTTCCAAACACATTATTTTCCATTTCCATAATAACTTTTGAAGCTAAACTCACACACCCTTCATGATAAAACATAACCCTAATATTACCATTAGATGTATAACTCGTTGGAATGAATGATTGTATATCAATATAAGATTTCTTACGTATTTTCAGATATCAATTCAATCCATGATTTAAAGTGGAAACAGTATATTATTTATTCACAGTATTGTCAATTCATGCATTTCTTCTACATTCATAGACACAGGGTACAACTCTGTGTACCCCCAATACTAAGTTATATCTCTTCAAAATATTGCTCCAAGAAATGTTAGAAGAAATACTCATGTCACCTGATCTACATATACATTTTATCACAGTAATATTCTGATCACAAAATGCAAAGGTCACACTTCTGATTGTAGCAAATCCTAGATGGAAAGTGATCCTGGATTACTAAAAACATCCATGTCCAGGTTGCCTAATGCTCTCCAATGTCAATCATATTGGTGACTACATATTTGTTTCTTCCTAAGATTATATATTGAAACTCAACCTTATTGATAATGTCTAATCCTATCATTCACTTTATACTTTGCCTGGTTTCATAATGTGTGTATTGATATCTGATTTCCTACATAATTTTCCCAGTTCATCATTGTGACTGACTCTCCACATGTGCTGAAATTTACATTCACTCTCTAACCGAAAACCTAGGGCTATTGAACTTTTGGTCCAAATCCTATACTCACTCTTCTTCCGAAACAGACCGACTATCTTCCTAATCCTAGCAACTATCCCTTTTTGACTGGATGAACTCTTCTACATTCAATCACCCAGGGTACAAGGTGATATGCCATTGTATATTGATTTATCTGAGACATCTGTGCGAACGAAATTCAATGCTAAGTATTCCAATCAAGGACCCAATGCCCTTCTGGGCTTAAAATCTTACCTAGATTTCTGTTTTCATACTTATATTTCACATCTATATTCTTATAAGTATCCCAGTTTCCCAATACCATTATTCATCCAGCAGAATGATTCCTAACTCAAATTGAACATGTTATTAACCCTAATCATACATTGTTCCCTCAATCTAACTTTATAGAAGAACAGGGACAGAGTTGGTCTTAATATACAGGAATATAGGGGATCTTCCACCCGCTGAGAACCTCAAAGGTCCATGCAGAAATTATCCCTGGGGAAGATGAAGGCAGCTATAAAGGACCTGAGAGGGCAAAAGTCATCTTGTAAGGCAAACAACCTGGTTAGGATGAAGGGATGTGTGTGAATCAGCCTCTCTCTTCTTAATGTAGAGAAGATGGACCAAACCAGTTCTGTGTGAGAGCTGTTCCTGGGTGCCTATGGTTGGTATACCATTCTAAGTTGTGAAAGTGTCACAGAAAGTAGGGGCAGCCTCCATCTCATGGGACCCTTTGAAGGAACTGTTAGGACAAAGTGGTTGTCAAACCAGTGACCTCATTCAGTTCCGAACGGAAGTGACCTATCTCACTTCCTTGGTCTTGGAACACTCTGAACTTGGAATCCCGGAAGCCAGGCACACAGAACCAGTCCGAGACCCAGTCCCAGTGGGCTCACTTGTTTGGTTTTACCAAGGACAGAATCAGTCTTTCTTGGTACCTACTGATTTGAGAATGGCCAAATGCCAGGAGAGCTTTGGAGAGTGGCCTTCCCTGAGAAAGAAGGTAGTGGCTCAAAGCTGGCTCCTGACAACTTCAAAGAGTTGGCCAAAAATTCCAGCTCTGAGACAGTACAGGGCATTTTGGGGGAACATAGTATGGTACAACAGTCAGAGGAAATTCCGGAGAGTCAAATACCTACTTGGGGGAAGAAAGTCCTATGTTGTTGTGGGTGTGAGTTTGTTGTTTTGTCTCATGTTCTGAGAATTGGTAGGAAAGGCAGTTTGTTTGATTTGAAGTGGACTGTTTCTAGTAAGTCGTTTGATAAGGCAAGTGTTTCTATGTCTATGTATCCCACTGTGTTTGTAGTTGTAGACATTAGAAAACATAATGCATCAATGAATGTGTCCTGTCTAGTATAATGCTTCCCAAAATTCATACTGCCCGATTCATGATTGGACTGCAGCTTTCCTTATGGATGGGTAGCAATGACTAACTTCCTAATTTCCTGTTTTATTCCTGAATTCTGGCCACTCTCCGGAATAGGCTCATGGTTTTCTGTCCAAGATATGTACCACCTCCAAGCTCTGTGACATGGCCATGTACTGGAGAGCTGAAGGAAATGGGAGCATCTCAGGAAACTCAGATATCAGTGTGAACAGTAAAGTCTATGTGGAGAAACCCTGCTTTGGGAATTTTGCTTACCTATGGTTCTGGTGCTGTGAATATCTAGAAGGTCTTTGCCTTAGGCCACCCCTTTGTGAATCCTGAAGAAAAGAGTTTTCAAATGGAAATGAATAGGCATCACCTGTGGCTCTTTGTTTTATTGCTTTGTAAAGAGATGTGTCTTAATCAGCATATTTTCCCAGTGTGATTATTTGGAGAAGTAGATCAGTATTAATGGCAGGCCTATTTGATCATTCCTGGTTAACAGGAAGGGTTTCCAGGCCACCCTGACTTTAGGCAAATTAGAGGCAAGGGAGATTATTTTGGGCACTGTCTTGGTATGCACCCCTCATGGAAACCTCAACACAGGGGTTATGATGAGTGTCTATATAAAAGAAGATGAGGGCCATGTGGGAGTGTTTTGGTATTAATTGTGGTCAGTTGTGTGGCAGTAGGAAGAGATTCCTGGGTCAACCTGGGCTTGAACTATGGTGTGATTCCCCTTAGAGACTGAGTTTTGGAACTGAACTCAGAGAAGTATTACCATGAATTCTGTTGGGATATTAGAAGGCCACGCATGAGAATTGCCCTTGGAGACTGAGATTTGGGCTCAGGATGGCTTTCCACAGAGCACTGGGAATCTCAGCTAGGATATCACATGATTTCATTCTGAAAAACTTGGCAGTCATACTTGAGAGTCAAATCACACATGGAACTCACATTGTAGACCTCAATGAGCCAGGCTTCATTTGACCTTTTGGCCACTCTTTGGGAAGACTTGCCTGTGAGACTTCTCCTGAGCTTTCATTGAAATGAGCTTCCTCACCATTTAGTGGTTCCTGAATGAATTGAAACCCACAGTGACACCAACTTCATCCTTGAAAAATGGCTAGATAAATACCATGGAATATTTGAAATTCCCAAGAGCAGGTGGCACTGGAGAATCTTTGGATGTTCTGTTGCTGATCATGAGTGTACCAGACAGTGCCTTGATTTACTGGGTTTCATGAAAATGGTGTAGAACAAAGGTGCCAGTACGTTGGAACCTGCTTAGTAGTGGGCCTAGAGCAGTGGTTTGCAGGTGTATGATAAAACATCTGTGATGGGGCCACATGGATCTGCCATTGGCTTCCAAATGCTTTGTGACTGACATGGTGCAGCCAGCAGACCCTTATATGTTAAGGCATCTTGTTACATTGAGAGGTTTTAGGGCAATGTTCAGAATTGGGTTGCTGCAGACAAGGAGGCAAGCTTTGTTGAATAGAAGCCTGGTTGGGGCATTCTCCTGCACACCCTGACCCACCACACGTGAGAGTACTCCCTCCAGCACTGTGTCCCCGTTGAACTCATGGTATTTACTGATGCCAATACCAAACTCCCAGTGCAGCAGTAAGAATCACCAGGAAAAGTGGAGGATGACCAAATGGCTTCTCAGTCCAAACGAGGAGACACTTAGCTCCCAGTGGCCACAGTTTACCTACAATGAGGGAATTCAGAGCTGCTGCCTCATGTTCACTAGAAAATAAGAAACCATGTCCTTCAGGTCACATATATGCAGATCCAGCTTTGATTGTCTCACTACAAAGGAAGCTGAAGCTCCTGACAACAACATATATTACAAGGTCCCAACTTCAAAGGCAGTTTCTCAAAGAGTCATTAGGCCAGCAGAACTCCATATTTGTGGAGTATTTACCCTATCCCATACTTTTGGAAATTCCTCTACCGCCTCCAAGGCTGTGAACTCCTGAGCATTTTCATTTCCACATACGTCTTCACAGATTTTCTAACTCTTCTCCACTAATTGTGTCTTAATTGGGGCGAAGGTTATGTCAAGGCATTGTTCTGGATGAGAGTGGGATGATTTTTGTGTAGCACATATTTGCATACACATTAGATTCATTTTCATATTTTCCATTTGAAATACTGAATCCCTGACATTAACCCATAACCTACTAGACTCTGACTACTAATCCTAATATGATGGAGAACAAGAAACCTAACAGAATAGAAATACAGGCCGTTCATAGGAGGCATGGTGTATACTTGGACTTCCCTTCTGCTTTATCAAGGGTATGTGTTATAAATCTAGTAAACTTTTCATTGTAATAGTTCTCCATGAGTTTTTAAAGTTAACACATATGTAAATTTCTGTCTCCCATTCTCTGTAGCCTATTCATCACATGTATTTTTTATGCATATTTAGAATCCTACCTGTTATCACAAGTACATTTTTGTAAGCTCGTTGATTTTGAAAGATACATATTGTGATAAGATATCACTCCCCCTAAATAATGATGGAAATGAAAATTAAACCTATTGGTGAATTTCCTAGATGAACAACATTATATATAAATCGATGTTCAGTAAAATGAATATTTTTGGATATGTGGATGATATGTATTACACGGTGAATTTCGATTAGCGTTTATATTGCTACATTATAATGTCTGTGTGTGTCTATCTATCTATCTATATATATATATATATATATATATATATATATATATATATATATATATATATATACTGTCCAGATTTTTCAAAATATGAAATATATATGTCTTATTATACACTCCGTAAATTCACTCATGTTTCTATATGTGGTTTATAATCAACTTTTCACAAGATAATTCTCAGAAATATTCATCCGCCTGAAATACATATTTATTTCCTAGTACTGAAAACTAACTTCAGTGAATGGAGCTTACAAATCCTAATATTTCTACAGTAACTGAATCAGTTTAACATCAATGCAAGTAGAATCCTACGGGACATGATGTGTATTTTGAAGTTTATTTTTATTCAATATTGGTACATTATTATTTTTTCAGTTTATGGACATCATAGGATATATCATTTCATCCACAAGTTAAAAAATTTATAGGCATTTGTTTCACTTTCAATCACTTCCTGCTTCAGAACACATGTATTCCTCTAAGTTTCTTGACTGGTCTTTTCATGAGATTTTATACCAAACACATTAATTTTGATTTTCATAATCACTTTTGAAGCAAAACTCACATACCATTCATATTAATTATCACTCTGATATTACCATTAGATGTATAACTGGTTTGAATGAATGATTGTATGTCAATATAAGATTTCTTATATCTTTTCAGATATCAATTCTATCCATTATTTAAAGTGGAACCAGTTATATTATTTATTCACACTATGGTCTATTCATGCATTATCTCTATATTCATAGACACAGTGTACACCTCTTTGTACCCCCAATACAAATTTATACGTCTTCAAAATATTGCTCCCTGAAATGGTGGATGTGGACTCATGTCACCTGATCTTTATATACATTTAATCACAGAAATATTCTGGACACAAAATGCAAAGGTCACACTTATGATTGTATAAAAGCCCAAATGGAAAGAAAACATGGATTACTAAAAACATCCATGTCCAGGTTCCCTAATGCTCTCAAATATCAATCCTATTGGTGACTACATATGTGTTTCTTCTTAAAATTATATATTCAAACTCAACCCAATTGAAAATGTCTAATCCTATCCCTCACTTTATACTTTGCCTGATTTGATTATGTCTCTATTGCTATCTGCTTTCCTACATATATTCCCCAGTTCATCATTGTGACTGACTCTTCACATGTGCTGACATTTACATTCACACCCTAATAAATAACCTATTGCTAAAGAACTTTTGTTCCAAATCCTATACTCACTCTTCTTCCTAAACATACTAACTATCTTCTTAATCCTACCGAGTATCCCTTTTTGACTGGATGTTCTCGTCTACATTCAATCATTCAAGGTACAAGGTCTTATACTATTGTATATTGATTTATCTGAGACATCGGTGCAGAATGTAATTCAACGCTAAGTATCACAATTAAGGGCCCAATGCCCTTCTGGGCTTCAAATCTTACTTAGATTTCTTTTTTCATACATATATTTCATCTCTATATTCTTAAAATAATCACAAGTTTCCAATACCATTATTCATGCAGCAGAATAATTCCTAACCCAAATGGAACATGTTATTAACACTAACCATACACTGTTTGTGTTAATAACATGTTTACAGAAGAGCAGGGACAGTGTTGATCTTACAATACAGGAATGTAGTGGATCTTCCATCTGCTGAGAACCTCAAAGCTCCATGCAGAAATGATCACTGGAGAAGATGTAGGCAGGTATGAAGGACCTGAGAGAGCAAAAGTTATCTTCCATTGCAAACAACCTGGTCAGGATGAAGGGATGTTTCTGAATCAGCCTCTCTCATCTTAATGTAGAGAAGATGGACAAACCAAGACTGTGTGGAGAGCTGTTCCTGGTTCCCTATGGTTGATATACCATTCTAACTTGTGAAAGTGTCACAGGAAGTAGGAGCAGCCTCCATCTCATGGGACCGTTGGAAGAAACTCTTAGGACAAAGTGGTTGCCGAGGCAGTGATCTCATTCAGTTCCTGAAGGAAATGACCTCAAAGCACTTCCTTATTGATGTAACTCTCTGAACATGGGATCCAGGACGCCAGGAACCCAGATCCAGTCCCAGTCCCAGTCCCAGTGGTCTCACTTGTTTGGATTTACCAAGGACAGCATCAGTCTTTCTTGGTACCTACTAAGGTGAGGAAGCCAAATGCCTGGAAAGCTTGGAAGAGGGGTTTTTCCTGGAAAAGCAGGTAGTGGCTCACTCCTGGCTCCTGACAACTTCACAGAGTTGGCCAAGGAGACCAGATCTGAGACAGGACAGGACATTTCGGGGGAACATAGTATGGCCCACCAGTCAGAGGATACTCTGGATAGTCTCATACCTATTTGGGGGAAGAAGGTGTCATTGTCAGTGTGGGTGTGGGTTTGTGGTTTTGTCTCATGTTCTGAGAATAGGAAGAAAAGTCAGTTTGTTTGGTTTGGAGTGAACTGTTTTTAGTAAGTCGTTTAACAAGGCAAGTGTTTCTGGGTCTGTGTATCACACTGTGTCCGTGGTTGTAGACATTAGAAAAGAGAATGCATCAATGGATATGTCCTGTCTAGTAGAAAGCTTCCCAGCATTCATCCTGCCCATTTTAGGAATGGACTGTGGATTGCCTTATTAATGGGCAATACCTGCTACCTTCTTAAGTTGCTGTTTTCCTCCAGAATTCTGGACACTCTCCAGAATAGGCTCATGGTTTTGTGTCTAAGTTATGTACCACACCCAAGCTCTGTGACAAGGCAATGTTCTGGATAGCTGAAGGAAATGACGAGCATCTGAGAAAACTCAGATATCAGTTGACCAGGAAAGTCTCAGTGGAGAAACCCTGCTTTGGGCCATTTGCTTACCTATTGTTCTGTTGCCCTGAGAGTCAGGAAGTCTTTGTCTCACACCACCCCTTTGTGAATCCTGAAGAAAATAGTTTTCAAATGGAAATAAATAGGCTTCACCTTTGGCTCTTTACTTAATTGATTTGGAAAGAGTTGTGTCTGAATCAGCCTCTTGGCCCAGTGTGATTCTTTGACTTAGATTCTCAGCACCTGATGGATCTAAAGAAAGATCCCATGTGTGCATCCAAATCAAAAATGGCAAAAAGAGCTGTAATTGTGGATGAAGTCTTCTGCCTTCCTCTGTAAGGTTCCTGAATTCCATCAAGTGAGAATAGGGATCATTTGGGTCAGATGAGTTCGTCAAAGCCCTTCTGAGGCTATCCCGTAGGTGCTTAGGTTTTCTCATCACTCCAATTCACATAATGTATCTTTAAGTGACACTCAATAGGCCTCAAATGGGAAAAGTGGAGCAGTATGACAGGCAGGCCTTTTTGATCACTCCTGGTACAAAAGAAGGGTGTCCAGGCCACCCTGAATTTAGGCAAATGAGGAGCAACGGAGCTTATTTTGGACACTGTCTTGGGCTGCGTCCCTCATGGACACCTCCAGCCAGAGGTTATGATGAGTGTCAATATGGAAGAAGATGAGGACCATGTGGGAGAATTTCGGTTTTATTGTGGTCATTTGTGTGGCAGTTGGAAGAGATGACTGGGTCCACCTGGGCTTGAACTCTGGTGTGATTCCCCTTAGAGACTGAGTTCTGGAACTCACCTCAGAGAAGTATTGCTATGAATTGTGTTGGGATTTGAGGAAGCCACGCATGAGAGTCATCCTTGGAAACTGAGATGAAGGCCCAGGGTAGCTTTCCACAGGGCACTCTGATCTCAACCAGGATATCACATGATTTTATTCTGAAAGACTTGGAAGCCATTGTTGAGAGTCAAAACAGACAATGACATCACATTTTAGACCTCAATGGCCCTGGCTTCATGTGACCTTTTGGCCACTCTTTGGGAAGCCTTGCCTGTGAGATTTCTCCAGAACTTACATTGAAATGAGTTTCCTCAACATTTAATGGTTCCTGAATGAATTGAAACCCACAGTGCATGCAACTTCATCCGTGAAAAATGGCTAGATAAATACCATGAAAATTTTCAATTTCCCATGACCAGGTGGCACTGGAGAACCATTGGCTATTCTGTTGCTGATCATGAGTGTACCAGACAGTGCCTTGATTGATTAGGTTTCATGAAAATAAGTTGGAGCCTGCTGAGTAGTTGTCCTACAGTAGTGGTTGGCAGGTGTGTGAAAAAACATCTGTGGTGGGGCCATGTGGATCTGCCATTGGCTTCCAAATGGCTTGTGACTGACATGGTGCAATCAGCAGACCCTCCTATGCAAAGGCATCTTGTTATATGGTGACGTTTCAGGGCAATGTTTACAATCAGGTTGCTATGTTTAAGGGGGCAAGTTATGTGGGATAGAAGCCTGGTTGGTGCATTCTCCTGCATACCCTAACGCACCACGCCTGAGAGAACTCGCTCCAGCACTGTGTCCCAGTTGAACTCCTTGGATTCCATGAAGCAATTACTAAACTCCCAATGCAACAGCAATAAACACATATAGAATCCTACCTGGTACCACACCTACATTCTTGTGAGGTGAACGACTTGGCAGATACAAATTGTGAGAGAAGATCACTCCTCCTAAACGCTGTTGGAACTGAAAATATAACCAATGGGTGAGCTTCCTAGTTTTACAACATTATATATAAATCCATGTTCAGTAAAATGAATATTTTTAGATCTGTGAATGATATATATTTCATGATGAATTTCGAATAGCATATATATTTCTAGTTTTTAATGTGTGTGTGTGTATGTATATATATGTGTGTGTGTATATATATATATATATATATATATATACACACATTCTCCAGATTTTTCAAAATATGAAATATTTGTATCTTAATATACACTCCCTTAATTCATTCATATTCATGTATGTGGATTTATGATCATCTTTTCTAAATATTATTCTCAGAAATATTCATCCACCTGAAATACTTTTTTGTTTTTAGTACTGAAAACTAACTTCAGTGAACGTTGCATACAAATCCTAATATATCTAGAGTAACTGACCCAGTTTAACCTCAATGCAAGAAGATTCATATGGAACATAATGTGTATTTTGATGTTCATTTTAATTCAACACTGGTACATTACTATTTCTTCAGTTTATGCACATCATAGGATATATATTTCATCAAAAAGATCACAAAATTATAGGCATTTTTCACTTTCAATCACTTCCTACTTTAGAACACATGTATTCTTCCATATTTCTTGAGTGGTCTTCTCAAGATTCTTTTTTACAAACACATTATTTTCGATTTTTATAATCACATTGAAGCAAAACTCACACACCCTTCATGATAAACCATAACCCTAATATTAACATTGATGTATAACTTGTTGGAATGAATGATTGTATATCAATATACGATTTTTTATATTTTCAGATATCAATTCAATCCACCATTTAAAGTGGAACCAGTTATATTACTTATTCACAGTTGGTCTATTCATGCATTATCTCTATATTCATAGACACCGGGTACACCTGTTTGTACCCCAAATACTAATTTATAAGTCTTCAAAATATTGCTCCCAAAAATGGTGGAAGAAATACTTATGTCACCCGATCTATATATACATGTTATCACAGTAATATTCTGGACACAAAATTCAAAGGTCAAACTTATATTTGTACCAAAGCCTAAATGGAAAGTGAACATGGATTACTAAAAACATCAATGTCCAATTTGCCTATTGCTCTCAAATATCAATCCTATTGATGACTACATATTCGTTTCTTCCTAAGATTATATATTCAAACTCAACCCTGTTGAAAATGTCTAATCCTATCACTGACTTTATACTTTTCCTGATTTTGTAATGTCTGTATTGATATCTGCATTCCAACATATTTTCTCCAATTCATCATTGTGACTGACTCTTCACTTGTGTTGACATTTACATTCACTCTGTAACCGAAACCCTATTGCTAAAGAACTTTTGTTCCAAATTTTATACTCACTCTTCTTCCTAAACCTACCGACTATCTTCCTAATTTTACCGACTATCACTTTTGAATGGATGTTCTCATCTACATTCAATCATCCAAGTAAATGTAGGGCGAGTGTCAGAGGATGAGACCACCAAGAGACTATCTCATGCAACAGAAAGGGTTTATTTGGGGTCCAGAATGCTGGGGCTTAGAGCTCACTTGAATACAGCAGAGAGCCCTGAGAACATCTTAAGCAGAACTTATATAATTTTCTTGGAGAGGGCAGGGAGGGAAGTTTATTGATGGGTCAGGGGGAGTTAGCGGTTTGTGTGTAAACGCGTGAGGGAGTACATTCTGCAGTTTGGCAGTTGGGGACAGCACATTCTGGGAACAAGATTAGGAAACATTTCTCAACATTTCAACAGTGTTTTGTTAAGCATACAGAAAAACAGGAAGTGACAAGTACATATTTTATTAACATTTCATTCCCCACTTCTTCTTCTGGCTACTTTTAATCATAAAAGTGATTGTTGGGGGGTGTCACATTTTATGTATGCTAGTGGGGTATTAACATAAGTTTAACTTGTCCAATTTGAGCTTGGAGAAAAGAAATTACATGGTTGAGAAACAGGGTTTTATAGTAAGCAATAAAATGAGGATTATTATTGGACCGGCCAGGGTTGATTAAAACGTAGTTAACCAGGGGGACTGTGTAAACCAAGACTCAAACCACCAATTTTGGGTCTCTATCTCTCTTTGATGCTCTTCAAGGCATCTTTTTAATTTACTCATAGGGTTTGTTACAACTCCAGTATGGTCGACATAAAAAAAAAAAAAAACATTCTTTCCTCAATGCAGCACAAAGGCTCCCTTCTCTCATGAAATGGAGGTCCAAACCTCGACTTTTCTGTAAAACAACTTCAAAGAGAGAGGTAAAAGATTCCTGCAAAGTTGTGATGGAATTTTCTAATATCTTTAAGTTTTGATCTATTGCTTCTTCTAATTGGGTCATTTGTTGTGTCCCATGGACCAGGGCAGTGGTTCCTGTGTGAACCCAGGCAGCAACTCCTATTCATAATAGAATGGCTAAGGTGAGAGATATATGTTCCCAACTGAACCGGGTTGTATGCCCCTCTATTTGATCTTCCAATGAACCTGCGTCATAATAGAGCACTCTGGGAAACATCTGCACCATTACACAATTAATCACTTCTGTTGACCATTTCATAAAAACATAAACAACGTTTAAGTATATAGAATTATATTGTTGTAGGGACGGACAAGGCAAGGCACCTAAGATAGCACCAAAGACAAGGAAACAGTCATATTTGGTTGCAACCAGATTCAGAGGGCATTGCTCCTGTTGTAATCAATTAATCCCATGAAACCCAAGTTTAGGTAGTTTCAGAATTTTGTACCCAACATGTAAGGAAAGGGGCTCTGAAGTTCACAGTCTGCAGAAGTTCACAAAGAGCAGTTTTTGTTTCTGATTTTTCCTCAGTTCTGGGCAAGTTAAATTTTCAAGGACACCTGGGGGGGGGGAGAGCTTTTTTTCCCCTTTTTTCCCTCTGCCAGCTGTTTTCGTGGAGCCCAGTTTGTAACTTATTCATCTTAGCAATGTAGCCATCTCTATGAAGCCCCAGCTAAAGGACAGAAGCCTTGATCACATATGTTGTGAAAAACTAGTAAGGGTGTGTCTAGCTCAGGAGTGCTGATTTTTTTCAGCCAGTTGCCAGGTAGACCAGGGCAACACAAAAAGAGGAAGTTTATCTACACTGAACTCTTTTATAGGGACTCTTTTGCTGAAAGTCCTAAAGTTAGCCATGGTGAAAACTTCAGGATAAGGTCAGTTAAGACTTTCCTGTGGGCCTGGTACAGAGGGGGAAGACGGGGAATGCAGGGCTGAGAGCAGCTCTTTGGATCTGAGAATGAGGAAGGAGAGATGTAAAAAAATAATGGAAAAGGGTTTTGAGATCTTCCTAGCAACAAAAACATGAGTAGTAGAACGGGTAGAACAGAGCGGGAGATGGGAGTGAGTATCCCAAAAAGCCTGTAAGGGACTTTAAATTCTTAGTAACCTGTTTTCAGTGATGGCAAAGCAACTTTAAAGGCCATTTTCATTACATCTTGGATAGGGGTCTGAGGGCTCTTCTCAGCTGGTTTGAGCTTTGGGTTAGCTGGTAAGAGGACCTGGTGGGACCCAGTGTGGGCACTGACAGGAGAAGAGAGGAGTGAGTGAGTGGAGGGTTACCTCAGTACCTGCTACCTCAGCAAGGGGGCAATGGTCTGAGAAACGGTGGAGGTTTGGGTTTTTAATATAGTAATTGGAGGGGAGAAATCAAGTTGATGAGGTGGGAGTGACAACAGAGAGTCTAGAGCAGAAGGCTGAGGGTGAGCATGTATTGGAGAAGCATAGTTCACGATGTGAGCAAAGGAGAGAAAAGGCCTCCACATAGAGGAATCTCCTTTCACCCTTTTGAGCACTTGCAGAAGTAAAAAAGGTCACACAGAATTTGAGGATCTAGAGACCCCTCTGGGGGCCATCGGTTTTGGTTGTCTAATTGGTAATATGGCCAATGCTGTGTAGAGAATTTCATGAGTAGTTTGGGTTCCATGTGGCAGTCCCTGTATGCTCACATCCCCATGACTTACGGAAGATGTTGGCGTTCCCCGCACACAGCCTTGACTGTTTGTGGCTTTGATAGTACACTGGGCAAACATAGTAATCTAGGCTAGCCAACCAGCATCTGGCTCGCGTGTCCCTACATCAATAATGTTTGTTTCCGTTATCTATGGTATGGAAGGAATTTAATGGAATTTTAGTGGGATCCTCTTCATTAGGGATATCCCAATCGGGAAGACCTATACGCAGCTGACAAATGTCTGGCTGGAGAGATGGCCACCAGGTCCCTAAGCGGGCTGTGTGCAAGATAGACCATACTTCCATTCCAGTAGGATTTGTGATCAGCCATCGCTGCTGAACAGGCTTATGAGGGTTAGGACTACTGGTGGTCAAGGGGAGAGTCTATAGCCTTATCCACACAGCGAATCCACAATTTGAAAGGGTTTCCAGTCTTTTCCAGTTTCCAGCCAGAGTCTGGACAGGGCACAGGCTTGAGATGAGAGGTAGGGATCCAGGAAGTGATTTTGACTACCTTTACCCTGTAGGTGTTATAAGTAGCACCTGGTATGGTCCTTTTCAGCGGAGTTCCAGGGATGACACCAGATGTCGTCTTACATAGACGAAGTCTCTACTTGATATCGCTGTAGAGTCCCCTCATCCCCAGGTTGCTAGGCAGTGGCCATCTGTTTTCACAGGTATCCCTGAGTTCTTTCAAGAGCTTTAAGTCTGTTAAGCAAGGGGGTGTGGAAGGAATCGTTAGGTCTTAGAGTTGGGGTAGGTCCCTTACTGGAGGAGGGACACCATAGAGAATTTCACAGGGTGTGAGGTTACACAAAGAAATAGATTGAGTATTTCTTGCATGAAACAGTACATAAAGCAGGAGCATAGTCCAATCTTTTATGCCGGTCTCTAAGTTTAATTTCGTTATGGTCTCTTTAATGGTTCTATTCATTCTTTCTACCTGTCCTGAACTCGGGGGTCTGTAAACACAATGTAACTTCCAATTAATCCCCAGGGTCCTTGCTAACCTCTGAGTTACCTGGGCCACGAACGCCGGTCCATTATCAGACCCTATTACTTTAGGCAGGCCGTACCTTGGAAAAATATCTTCCAGGATCTTCTTGACCACCATTTGCACTGTTTCATTTTTTTTCTTTTCTTTTCTTTTTTTTTGGGGGAAGGCTTCAATCCATCCTGAAAATGTATCTACAAAGACTAGGAGATATTTAAGTCCATTCCTTGCTGGCTTAATTTCAGTAAAGTCCACTTCCCAGAATTGTCCTGGTCTGGTTCCTCGTAGGTGCTTTCCTGCAGGAAGCTTGGAAGGGTAAGAATTAACCAATTGATGGACCCAACAGGCTTTTGTTATCCATTCAGTTGTTTCCTTTCACTGTGAGTTGGTTAATGGAAAACTCTGTTCTTGATCCTTCAGAAATGAATGCAGTTTCTTTGAACCAAGGTGAGTGATTTGATGTACATTTTCTACTGACATAGTTAGAGCCGTGATTATAGGAGTTTTTACTGAAGGATTTAGAAATTCCACTTGGGGGCCTTCAGGGTAAAAAGTTATTTTGGCCCAGAGCTTTGTGAGAAGATCTCTGCCAATCAATGGGGCCGTGCATTCTGGGATTACTAGGAATGAGTGATGGATTTTTCCTTTCCCCTGGTCCATGGTCCTCTTAGTTTTCCAAGCCCGATATTTACTGCCATTAGCCCCTTGAATTAGAGACCTTTTATTTGATAGAGGTTCCAATGGGGCCTTAAAGGCAGAATATCTTGCCCCTGTATCCACTTCAAAGTATACTGGGGTCCCCTCCACTTCAAAAGTTACCCTGAGCTCGGGGAGAGGATCTGAGCCCCGACTTTCTTAGTAATCCTACAGAGTCAGAATGTCCACCTGGCCTGGCTGTCTCTTTCTAGGGCACTCTTTAGCCCAGTGTCCTTTTTTTTAGAGTAGGCACATTGAATTGAGGCCAGGGGTGGCCTCTTGTGTGGGCCCCGGTGTCCCTTCCTGTCTCCATGTTTCTTAATTTCTGGTCTATTTGTTGTTGTGACCAGGATCTTAGTCAATGCCTTAGTCTGTCTTTTGTTTCTTTTATCCTCCCTTTGCTCCCTAGTCTTCCTCAGTTTCTCTCTTATAGTATACCTTCTTGGCTTCTCTGACTAAACCTCTCAAAGTCATATCTTGTAATCCATCTAAGCATTGTAACTGTCTTTTAATATCCAGAACAGCTTGCCCAATAAAGGCCACCATGACAGATGCCTTTTGATTCTCTCCCTGAGAATCGAAAGGATTAAATATGCTATATGCCTCCATAATTCTCTGTAGGAACATGGAGGGACATTCATCAGTCCCTTGAATAATCTCTCTTACCTTGGCCAAAATAGTTGGTCGCCTAGCGGCCACTAAGATACCCACTATTACAGCCCGGCAATAAGAGGAAGGATGCTCATTACCTTCACAGGTTTTGGGGTCCCAGTTGGGTCGGTGCAAGGGAAAGGCGGCTTTGCATATGTTGGGAAGTTTTGTCAGTCACCCATCTGGTCCGAGAATATTTTTTTCTAGAATCCAGGAAGATTCTCTTTTGTTCCTCTGTCATGAAGAGAGTCCCTAGGAGTTGTTGGCAGTCATCCCAAGTAGGCTGGTGTGAAAACATCAATGACTCAACCACACCTGAGACCCAGGTGGGGTCCTCGGTAAAAGGGGGATTGTTATTTTTCCAGTTATTTAGGTCTGAAGAGGAGAAAGGTAAATACCGGTAGGCTTGCATTTTTCCCCCATGGTTGTCATCAATCATTGTTCCTTAGAAATGGAGAGGGAGCATCACGTGAGTTCCAGGGATTTCAATCATTCAACGCCGGCAAATTCCTTTAGCCGGGCCAGCAACCTCCAGGAAAGGAGGGGCTGTGTTTTCTGCAGGGGAGTTATCTGGAGTGCGCTGGGCTCGCTTAGCTTCCTCCAATGGCGGAGAGGCTGAGACAGCAGCAGGGGAATTACTTAGAGGGTGTTTGGGGTTGGGGGACGAGGGCAGGGAATAAGTATTAGGACGAGAGTCCAGTAGAGTAAAATCTTGTGACTCAGGGAGAACAGAGGTTGAAGGAGGAGGAGAAGCAGAAGGTTTGAGAGAGCATGACGGAAAGAGTAGGAGTGGGGGCAGGGGCAAGGAAAAGCTTCACACATGGAGGAGGAGAATTGCAGAGGTCCTGCAAAGTTAAGATATATGTCTCTTGATCCTGATGTCTATGTGGCGCTGGCTGAAAGTCAATATCTCTGACTTTTTAAATTAGTGGGAAGTAGAAAGATCCTTCTAGGGGCCATCTGAATCCAAAGGTGGGCCATTCTGAGCCACAGAGAGTCTGCCAGGTCCAGCATTTAACTGAAAAAGAAAGATTCTGAGCCCTTAAGCGGACTTTGGTGCAATGATCAAGGGTCAGCAAAAGAGGCATTGAAGTGCTCTATCCCATAATGAAAGATAAACAATCAGTAAAAGCAACGACACACGACACAGACAAGACAATACAATAAAGACAGGCAATGGACGTCCAACACTGAGACCAGGACTGAGTAGCCGGCAAAACCCGATGGGCTGGCAATACCGAATCTGAAACAAAATATCACTGAGTCGAGGAGACTATTGTTCCTCGATTTCCCGAGTCCTCTGGGGAATCCCCCAGTGACGTGGCCTGTGGCTCTATGACATGTCTCTCAGCCACCGTCGGAGAGAGCTCACACTCTTCATCAACAGCCATTTGCCAAGCCCTAACCTGAAACCTGAAACTAGAAAGAGGCACCTTACATACCCCAAGAGGAGCCCGTTGGGGTCTCTCATCTGCCGCTGCTGGATCTCAGTGGAACCTCCATATGTAAAGGTCAGGCGAGCGTCCGGGGAAGAAACCACCAAGAGATTGTCTCATGCAAAAGCAAAGGGTTTATTATGGGTCCAGCATGCTGGGGCTCAGAGTTCACTTGAATAGAGCAGAGAGCCCTGAGAACAGCTTAAGCAGAGCTTATATACTTTCCTTGGAGAGGGCAGGGCAGGATGTTTATTGATGGGTCCGGGCGAGTGAGCTGTTTGTGGGCAACCGGGTGAGGAATTACTTTCTGCAGTTTGGCAGCTGAGGACAGCACATTCTGGGAACAAGACTAGCAAACATTTCTCAAGATTTCAACAGTGTTTTATTAAGCATACAGAAAACAGGAAGTGATAAGTACCTATTTTATTAACCTTTCACTATGGACTACACTTTGCCAGATTTCCTAATGTCTCTATTGATATCTGCTTTCCTACATATTTTCCCCAGTTCATCATTGTGACTGACTCTTCACATGTGGTGACATTTACATTCACTCTATACCCGAAACCCTATAGCTAAAGAACTTTTGGTCCAAATCCTATGCTCACTCTCCTTTCTAAACCTACCGACTATCTTCCTAATCCTACTGATTATCCCTTTTTGACTGGAAGTTCTCTTTGACAATCAATCATCCAAAATACACGGACCTTTGCCATTGTATATTGATGTATCTGAGACATCTGTGCAGAAAATAAATCAAAGCTCAGTATCACAATCAAGGTCCCAATGCTCTTCTGGGCTTCAAATCTTACCTAGATTTCTGTTTTCATACTTAATTTTCACCTATATATTCTTGTAAATATCACAGGTTTTCAATACCATTATTCATCCAGCAGAATGATTCCTAATGCAAATTGAACCTGTTATTAACCCTAACCATACACTGTTCCCTCAGTCTAACTTTACAGAAGAGCAGGGACAGAGTAGGTCTTACAATACAGGAATGTAGGGGAACTTCCTATTGCTAAGTAACTCAAAGGTACATGCAAAAATGATCCCTGGAGAAGTTGTAGGCAGCTATGAAGGAACTGAGTGAGCAAAAGTCATCTTCTCTTGCAAACAACCTGGTCAGGATGAAGGGATATGTCTGAATCATCCTCTCTCTTCTTAATGTAGAGAAGAAGGACCAAACCAGGCTGTGTGGAGAGCTGTTCCCGGTTGCCTATGGTTAATATACCATTCTAACTTGTGAAACTGTCACAGAAAGTAGGGGCAGCCTTCATTTCAGGGGACCCTTGTAAGCAACTGTTAGGACAATGTGGTTGCCAAGGGTGTGAGCTCATTCAGTTCCTGAAGGAAGTGACCTCAGACCTCACCTCACATCCTTGGTGATAGAACTCTCTGAACTTGGGATCAAGGAAGCCAGGCACCCAAATCCCATTCCAGTCCCAGTAGCAGTGGTCTCACTTCTTTGGATTTACCAAGGACAGAATCAGTCTTTGTTGGTACCTACTGATATGAGGATGGCCAAAAGCCAGGAAAGCTCTGAAGAGTGGCCTTTCCTGAGAAAGCAGGTAGTGGATCACCGCTGCCTCCTGACAACTTTACAGAGTTGGCCAAGGAAACCAGATCTGAAACAGGGCAGGCAATTTCAGGGGAACATAGTATGGCCCAATAGTCAGAGGACACTCCGGATAGTCAGAGACCTACTTGGGGGAAGAAGGTGCTTTGTGGGTGTGGGTGTGTGATTGTGCTTTTGTCTCATGTTTTCAGAATAGGTAGGAATGGCGGTTTGTTTGGTTTGGAGTGAACTGTTTCTAATAAGTGATTTGATAAGGCAAGTGTTTCTATGTCTGTGTATCCCATTGGGTCCGTGGTTGTAAACATTAGAAAAGAGAATGCATGAATGGATGTGTCCTGTCTGGTAGAAAGCTTCCCAGCATTCATCCAGCCGAATATATGAATGCACTGTGGCTTCCCTTATCGATGGGCAACACCTGCTATTTTCCTAAGGTCTGGTTTTATTTTTGAATTCTGGCCACTCTCCAGAATAGGCTCATGGTTTTGTGTCCAAGCGAAGTACCACCTTCAAGCTCTGTGACATGGCCATGTACTGGATAGCTGAAGGGAATGGCGAGCAACTAAGAAAACTCAGATATCAGTGTGACCAGTAAAGTCTCAGTGGAAAAACCGTGCTTTGGGCCTTTTGCTTACCTTTTGTTCTATTTCCCTGTATTTCAGGAATTTCTTTGCCTCAGGCCACCCCTTTGTGAAGCTGGAAGAAAACATTTTTCAAATGGAAATGAATGTGCCTCACCTGTGGCTCTTTGCCTAATTGCTTTAGAAAGGGGTGTGTCTGAATCAGCCTCTTGGCCCTGTGTGAGGCTTTGGCTTAGATTCTTAGCACCTGATCGATATAAAGAAAGATCCCATGTGTGAATCCAAAACCGAAATGCCCAAAAGAGGAGTCATTGAGCATAAAGTCTCTTGCCTTCCACTGTAAGGTTCCTGACCTCCATCAAGTGAGAATAGGGATCCTTGGGTCAAATGATTTCTTCAAAGCCCTGCACATGCTAGCCCAGAGGTGCTTGTGTTTTCTCATGACTCCAATTCACATAAAGATTCTAAACCCCACTGTCAGTAGGCCTCAAATTGGAGAAGCAGAGCAGTATTACGGCAGGCCTATTTGATCACTCCTGGGTCACAGGAAGGGTGTCCAGGCCACCCTGACATTAGGAAAATAAGGGGCAAGGAAGCCTATTTTGGACACTGTCTTGGGCTGTGTCCTTCATGGAAACTTCCAGGCAGAGGTTAAGATGAGTGTCTATATGCAATAAGATGAGGGTCATGTGGGAATGTTTTGGTTTAATTTTGGTCATTTGTGTTGGGGTTGGAAGAGATGAGTAGGTCAACCAGGACTTGAAATCTGGTCTGATTCCCCTTAGAGACTGAGTTATGGAACTGAACTCAGAGAAGTATTGGCATGAATTGTGTTGAGTTTTTAGGAGGCCACACATGAGACTCGCCCTTGGAAACTGAGACCTAGGCCGAGGGTGGCTTTCCACAGAGCACTGGGAATCTCACCCAGGATATCACAAGATTTTATTCTGAAAGACTTGGCAGCCAGTCAAAACACACATAGACCTCACACTGTAGACCTCAATGGGCCTGGCTTCATGTGACCTTTTGGCTACTCTTTGGGAAGACTTGCCTGTGAGTGTCCTCCAGAGATTTCATTGAAATGAGCTTCCTCACAATTTAATGGTTCCTAAATGAATTGAAACCTACAGTGCCTCCAACTTCCACCTTGAAAAATGGCTAGATAAATACCATGAAATTTTTGAAATTCCTATGACCAGGTGGCACTGGAGAACCTTTGTATGCCCTGTTGCTGATCATGAGTGTACCAGAAAGTGCCCTAATTGACTGAGTTTCATTAAATTGGTGTAGAACAGAGATGCCAGTAAGTTGAATACTCCTCAATTGTAGGCGCAAGCTGTGGTGTGCAGGTTTGTGATAAAACATCCGTGGTGGGGCCATGTGCATCTGCCATTGCTTCCAAATGGCATGTGACTGACGTGGTGCAGCCAGGAAATTCTTATATGTAAATGCATATTGGTATATGGAGAATTTTTAGGGCAATGTTCAGAATCAGGTTGCAATGGACAAGGGGACAATCTATGTGGGCTAGAAGCCTGGTTGGTGCATTCTCCTGCAGACCATGACCCACTACACATGACAGTACTCCCTCCAGCACTGTGTCCCAGTTCAACTCCTTGTATTTCGTGAAGAAAATACCAAACTCCCAGTGCAGCAGCAAGAAACACCACGAAAAGTGGAGAATGACCAAATGCCCTCACAGTCCACACGGGGAGACTCTTAGACCCCAGTGGTCACAGTTTACCTACAAAGAGATAATTCAGTACTGTAGCCTAGTGTTCATTGGAAAATAAGAAACCACGTCCTCCAGGTCACATAGATGTAGACCCAGCTCTGATGGTCTCACTAGAAAGAAAGCTAAAGCTCCTGACAACAACATATATTTTGAGTTCCCAACCTCAGAGGCAGTTTCTCAAGAAGTCTTTAGGCCAGCAGAGCTCCAAGTTTGTGGAGTGTTTACCTTGTCCCTTACATTTGGAAACTCCTCTACCACATCCAAGGTTGTGAACTCCTTTGCATTTTCCATTCCAGATATATATTCACAGATTTTCTAACTCTTCTCCTCTAATTGTGTCTTATTTGGGGCGAAGGTAATGTGAAGCCATTGTTCTGGATGAGAGTGGGTAATTTATTTTGTAGCCCATATTTGCATACACATTGGATTCATTTTCCTTTTTTCCATTCAAAATACTGAATCCCTGACACTAACCCATACCCTACTAGACTCTGACTACTAATCCTACTATGATGGAGAATAATAACACAAACAGAATAGAAATACAAGCCGTTCAGAGGAGGCATGGTGTATAGTTGGACTTGCCTTTTGCATGATAAAGCGTAGGTGTTATATGTCTAGTCCATTTTTCATTGAAATAGTTCTCTATGTGTTTTTTTTCCTTTAATTTTTATTGTTGGTTGTTCAAAATTTACCTATTTCTTGACATATCATATTTCACACTTTGATTCAAGTGGGTTATGAACTCCCATTTTTACTCCGTATACAGGTTTCAGCATCACATCTGTTACACATCCACTGTTTTATGTATTGCAATACTAGTGTCTGTTGTAGTCTGCTGTCTTTCCTATCCTCTACTATCCCCCATCCCCTCTTCTCCCATCTTCTCTCTCTACCCCATCTACTGTAACTCATTTCTCCCCCTTGGTTTTTTCCCCCCTTTTCCCTCACTTCCTCTTGTATGTAATTTTGTATAACCATGAGGGTCTCCTTCCATTTCCATGCAATTTCCCTTCTCTTTCCTTTTCTCTTCTACCTGTCACCCCTGTTTAATCTTAATCTTCTTCTCATGCTCTTCCTCCCAAATCTGTTCTTAGTTACTCTCCTTATATCAAAGAAAACTATTGGCATTTGTTTTTTTAGGGATTGGCTAGCTTCACTTAGCATAATCTGTTCTAATGCCATCTATTTCCCTGCAAATTCTATGATTTTGACATTTTTTAATGCAGAGTATTACTCCATTGTGTATAAATGCCACATTTTTTTCCATTCATCTATTGAAGGGCATCTATGTTGGTTCCACACTCTTGCTGTTTTGAATTGTGCTGTTATGAACATCAATGTAGCAGTGTCCCTGCAGCATGCACATTTTAGGTCTTAGGGAATAGACCGAGAAGGGGAATAGCTGGGTCAAATGGTGGTTCCATTCCTAGCTTCCAAGAAATCTCCATACTTCTTTCCAAATTGGCTGCACCAATTTGCAGTCCCACCAGCAATGTACAGGTGTACCCTTTTCCCCACATCCTTGCCAGCACTTGTTGTTTGACTTCATAATGGCTGCCAATCATACTGGAGTGAGATGGTATCTTAGGGAGGGTTTGTTTTCCATTTTTCTGACTGCAAGAGATGGTGAGCATTTTCTCATGTACTTATTGATTGATTGTATGTCCTCATCTGAGAAGTGTCTGTTCAGGTCCTTGGACCATTTGTTGATTGGGTTATTCGTCTTCTTATTGTTTAATTTTTTGAGTTCTTTGTATACTCTGGATATTAGGGCTCTATCTGAAGTGTGAGGAGTAAAGATTTGTTCCCAGGATGTAGACTACTTATTTACCTCTCTTATTGTTTCTTTTGATGAGAAAAAACTTTTTAGTTTGAGTAAGTCCCATTTGTTGATTCTATGTATTAACTCGTGTGCTAATGGTGTCCTATTGAGGAATTTGGAGCCCAACCCCACAGTATGTAGATCATAGCCAACTTTTTCTTGTATCAGATGCCGTGTCTCTGATTTGATATCAAGCTCCTTGATCCATTTTGAGTTAACTTTTGTGCATGGCGAGAGAAATGGATTCAGTTTCATTTTGTTGCATATGAATTTCCAGTTTTCCCAGAACCATTTGTTGAAGATGCTATCCTTCCTCCATTGCATGCTTTTAGACCCGATTGGCATTGCATTTAGCATATAGAGAACTTTTGGTTATATTGCCATTTTTATGATGTTAGTTCTGCCTATCCATGAACATAGTATATTTTTCCATCTTCTAAGATCTTCTTCTATTTCTCTCTTTAGGGTTCTGTAGTTTTCATTTTATAAGTCTTTCACCCTTTTTGTTAGGTTGATTCCCAAGTATTTTTTTGTGTGTGTGTGGATATTTTGAATGGAGTTGTTGTCCTCATTTCTATTTCAGAGGATTTGTTGCTGATATACAGGAATGCCTTTGATTTATGCATATTGATTTTATATCCTGCCACTTTGGTGAATTCATTTATTACCTGTAATAGTTTCTTTGTATACCTTGCTGTGTCTGCTAAGTATAGAATCATGTCATCTGCAAATAGTGATAATTTACGTTCTTCTTTTCCTATTTTTATGCCTTTGATTTCTTTAATCTCTCTAATTGCTCTGGCCAGTGTTTCGAGAACTATGTTGAACAGAAGTAGTGAGAGAGGGCATCCCTATCTTCTTCCAGATTTTAGAGGGAATACCTTCAATTTTTCTCCATTCAGAATGATGCTAGCCTGAGACTTAGCATAGATTGCTTTTACATTATTGAGGTATGTTCCTGTTATCCCTAGTTTTTCCAGAGTTTTGAACATAAAGGGATGCTGAACATTGTCAAATGCTTTTTCTGCATCTATCGAGATGATCAAATGGTTCTTATTTTTAAGTCTATTTATGTGATGAATAACATTTATTGATTTCTGTATAATGAAGCAGCCTTGCATCCCAGGGATGAATCCTACTTGATCATGGTGCACAATTTTTTTAATATGTTTTTGTATCCAATTCGCCACAATTTTATTGAGGATTTTTGCATTTTTCCTGAAATAGCTTGAAAAGTATTGGTATCAGTTCCTCTTTAAAGGTTTTGTAAAACTCTGCTGTATACCCATCCGGTCCTGGGCTTTTCTTAGTTGGTAGTCTTTTGATGGTTTATTCTATTTCCTCAATTGTTATGGGTCTGTTTAGGTTGCCTATATCCTCCTGACTAAATCTGGGCAGATTATATGACTGAGAAATTTATCGATGCCTTCACTATCTTCTAATTTATTGAAAAATAAGAATTCAAAATAATTTCGGATTATCTTCTGTATTTCTGAACTATCTGTTGTGATACTGAGTTCTCCCTCTTCTTTTCTTTGTTAGCTTGGCTAAGGGTCTGTCGTTTTGATTTATTTTTTCAAAGAACCATCTTTTAGTTTTGTCAATTTTTTCATTGTTTCTTTTGTTTCGATTTCATTAATTTCAGCTCTAATTTTAATTATTTCTTGCCTTCTACTTATTTTGCTGTTGTTTTGCTCTTCTTTTTCTAGGATTCTGAGATGAAGTATGAGATCATTTATTTGTCGTTTTTTTTTTTCCTTTTTTTAAGGAATGAAATCTAAGCAATGAATTTTGTTCTTAGAACTGCTTTCAATGTGTCCCATAGATTCCGATATGTTATGTCTGTGTTTTCATTTATCTCTAAGAATTTTTTAATTTCCTCCTTGGTGTCTTCTATAACCCATTGATCATTCAGTAACTTATTTTTCATTCTCCAAGTGATACATGATTTTTCCTTCTTTCTTTTATCGTTGATTTTCAGTTTCATTTCATTATGATCAGATAAGATGCCTGGTATTATATCTACTCCTTTATATTGTCTAAGAGTTGCTCTGTGACATAATATATGATTTATTTTTTGAGAAGTATCCATGTGCTGCTGAGAAAAAAGTGTAGCTGCTTGATGTTGGGTGGTATATTCTATATATATCATAAGTCTGGGTTATTAATTGTGTTATTGAGTTCTATAGTTTCATTATTCAACTTTTGTTTGGAAGATCAGTCCAGTAGTGAGAGAGGTGTGTTTGAGTCTCCCATGAGTATTGTATGGTGGTCTATTAGACTCTTGAACTTGAGAAGAATTTGTTTAATGAACATAGCTGCACCAATGTTTGGGGCATATATATTTATGATTGTTATGTCTTGTTGGTGTATGGTTTCCTTGAGAAGTATGTAGTGTTGCTCTTTATCCCTTTTGATTAACTTTAGCTTGAAATGTATTTTATTTGATATGAGTATGGACACTTCTGCTTGTTTCCGAAGTCCATATGGGTGATATGATTTTTCCCAACTTTTCACCTTCAGTCTATGTATATCTTTTCCTAACAAATGTGTCTCCAGTAGGCAGCATACTGTTGGGTCTTGTTTTGTGATCCATTCTACTAGCCTGTGTCTCTTAATTGGTGAGTTTAAGCCATTAACATTTAGGGTTATTATTGAGATATGGGTTGTTCTTCCAGCCATATTTGTATATTTATGTTACTAAACATGGTTTTTTTCCTCCTTGATTATTTTCCCCCCTTTACTGTCCTACCTCCCACTGTTGGTTTTCATTGTTATTTTCCATTTCCTCTTCCTGTAGTGTTTTGCCAAGGATGTTTTGAAGAAATCGTTTTCTAGCTGCAAATTCTTTTAACTTTTGTTATCGTGGAAAGTTTTAATTTCATCTTCTATCCTGAAGCTTAATTTCGCTAGATACACAATTCTTGGATGGAACCCATTTACTTTCAGTGTTTGAAAAATGTTATTGCAGGATCTTCTAGCTTTCAGAGTCTGTGTTGAAAGATCAGCTGTTATCCTGATTGGTTTACCACTAAATATAATCTGCTTCCTTTATCTTGTAGCTTTTAAAATTCTCTCCTTTTTTCTGTATGTTGGGCATCTTCGTTATAATATGTCTAGGTGTGGATCTCTTATAATATTGCACATTTGGCATCCTGTAAGCTTCTAGGATTTGCGATTCTGTCTCATTCTACAAGTCTGGGAAGTTTTCTCTTTTATTTCATTGAATATATTGCTCATTCCTTTTGTTTGGACCTCTGTACCTTCCTGTATCCCAATGACTCTTAAGTTTGGTCTTTTTATGTTATCCCATATTTCTTGGATGTTCTGCTCATGGTTTCTTAAAAGTCTTCCTGAGCTGTCTGTGTTCTTTTCAAGTTGAAATAATTTGTCTTCATTGTCTGATGTTCTATCTTCTAAGTGTTCTACTCTGCTGTTAGTATTCTCAATAGAGTTTTTAAGTTGGTTTATTGATTCCTGCATTCCTAGGATATCTGTTTGTTTGATTTTATAATCTTTATCTCCCTGCATAGTTGATATTATGCTTCTTGGATTTTTTTATGTAATTCATTATCAAGGTGATCTTTCATTGTCTGATTTTGCTCTCTAATGTCTTCCTTGAGACTCCAGATCATCTGAAGCATGTATATCCTGAGTTCTTTATCTGACATTCCATCTGCTGCAGATATTACCTCTTCTAAAGTTGACTTTACCTGCATTGCTTATGGTCCTTTCTTTCCTTGTCTTTTCATTCTGTTCATGTTTCTTTCTGCTTGGTGAAACTGTTGTGTTATTGAATTTTTCCCCTATATATTTTTATTGCTTGTATAGTTTCAAAGTCTCTCTCGCAGGCACGGGTGGTGGCTCTGCCCCTCCTACAATTGGGACAATGTGCCTACCACACCAGCAGGCTGCTGGGCCTGTTCTGTCAGTCGGTAGCTGGTCCGCCTACCTTGAAGGTGCGAGCAGCAGCTCTGCCCCTCTGCAGGCACTGGGCCTGTTCTGCCAGTGGGTCACAAGTCGGGCTACTTTGCAGGCGTGGGCGGCAGCATTGACCATCTGCGGGCCACTGGGTCTGTTTTGTCTGTCACTTGCAGGTCTGTCTACCTTGCAGGCGCGTGTGCCTGCTCTGCCCCTCCCCCAACCGGGACGATGTGTCTACCATGCTGGCGGGCCATAGGCCTGGTCTGTCGGTGGTCGCAGGTCCACCTACCTTGCAGGCGCGGAGGGCGTCTCTGCCCCTCCGCAGATTGCTGGGCCTGTCCTGCTGTGGGTCACAGGTCTGCCTACCTTGCAGGCCCGGCGGCATTGCCCCTCCCCCAACCAGGGCGATGTGTCTTCCACGGTGGCGGGCCACTGGTCCTGTTCAGCCGGTGGGTCGCAGGTCCGCCTACCTTGAAGGAGCGATTGGCAGATCTGCCCCTCCCTCTCTCAATGTGTTTTTAAAGTTGACAAATATGTGAATTCCTGTCTCCCTTTCTCTGTAGGATATTCAGCACATATATTTTTATATGCACATATAGAATCCTACCTGGTATGACATGTACATTTTTGTGAGGCTGCTGACTTGGCAGATACAAATTATGAGAAGAGATCACTCCTCCTAAACGCTGTTGGAACTGAAAATTTAAGCTATTGGTGAGCTTCCTAGTTGAACAATATTACACATAAATCCACGCTCAGTAAAATGAAGATTTTTGGATCTGTGGATGATATATATTTCATGAAGAATTTCAATTGGCATATGTATTGCTACTTTTTAATGTCTGTTGTGTGTGTGTGTGTGTGTGTGTGTATATATATATATACACACTCTCCATATATTTCAAAATATGAAATAGATGTGTCTTATGTACAGTCCCAAAATTCATTCATGTTCATGTATGTGGAGTTATAATCAAATTTTCACTAGATTATTCTCAGAAATATTCATCTACCTGAAATACATATTTGTTTCTTAGGTCTGAAAACTAACTTCAGTGAATGGTGCATTCAAATCCTAATATTTCTAAATTAACTGACTCAGTTTAACATCAATGCAAGAAGATTCCTATGGGACATGATGTTTATTTTGACGTTCATTTTTACTCAACACTGGCACATTACTACTCCTTCAGTTAATGCACATCATAGGATATATATTTCATCTACAAGTTCGCAAATTTATAGGCATTTGTTTCACTTTCAGTCACTTCCTGCTTCAGAACACATGTATTTCTCCAGGTTTCTTGACTGGTCTTTTTATGAGACTTTTTTCCAAACAAATTATTTTCTATTTCCATAATCAATTTGAAGCAAAACTCACACACTCTTCATGATACACCATAATCCTCATATTACCATTAGATGTAAAACGGGTTGGAATGAATGGTTGTATATCAATATAAGATTTCCTGTATATTTTTACATTTCAATTCAATCCATTATTTAAAGTTGGAACCAGTTATATTATTTATTCACAGTATGGTCTATACATGCATATTCTCCATATTCAAAGACAAAGAGTACACCTGTTTGTACCCCGAATACTAATTTATACTTCTTCAAAATATTGCTCCCAGAAATGGTGGAAGAAATACTCAGGTCACCTTATCTACATATACATTGTATCACAGTAATATTCTGGACACAAAAAGCAAAAGTCACACTTATGATTGTACCAAAGCCTAAATGGAAACTGAACATGGATTACTAAAAACATCCAGGTCCAGGTTGCCTAATAGTCTCAAATATCAATCCTATTGGTGACTACGTATTTGTTTCTTCCTAAGATTATATATTCAACCTAAATGCAGTTAATAATGTCTAATCCTATCACTCACTTTATACTTTGCCTGATTTCCTAATGTCTCTATTGATTTCTGCTTTCCTAAATATTTTCCCCAGTTCACCATGTGAGTGACTCTTCACATGTGATGATATTTACTTTCACTCTCTAACCGAAACCCTATTGATGAAGAATTTTTGGTCCAAATCCTGTACTCACTCTTCTTCTGAAAGCTACTGACTATCTTCCTAATCTTACTGAGTTTCCCTGTTTCAGTGGAAGTTCTCTTTTCCATTCAATCATCCAAGGTACAAGGTCCTATGCCATTGATTATCGATTTATCTGAGACATATATGCGGAACATAATTCAAAGCTAAGTATCACAATCAACAGCTCAATGTCCTTCTGAGCTTCAAATCTTACCTAGATTTCTGTTTTCATACTTATATTTTATCTATATGTTTTAATAAATGTCACAGGTTCCAAATACCATTATTCATCTAGCAAAATGATTCCTAACCCAAATCAAACATGTTATTAAACCCTAAACATACACTGTTCCCACAATCTCACTTAACAAAAGACCAGGGACAGTGTTGGTCTTACAATACAGGAATGTAGGGGATCTTCCATATGCTGAAAACCTAAAAGGTCCATGCAGATGTGATTCCTGGAGAAGATATAAACAGCTATGAAGCACCTTAAAGAGAAAAACTCATCTTCCATTGCAAACAACCTGGTCAGGATGAAGGGTTGTATCTTAATGATCCTCTCTGTTCTCAATGTAGAGAAAATGGACCATACCAGGCCTGTGTGAAGAGCTGTTCCTGGCTGCCTATGGTTGATTCACCATTCTAACTTGTGAAAGTGTCACAGGAAGTAGGGGCAGCCTCTATCTCATGAGACCCTTGGAAGCAACTGTTAGGACAAAGTGATTGCCAAGGCAGTGTCCTCATTCACTACCTGAAGTAAGTGATCTCACCTCTCTTCCTTGGTGATGGAACTCTCTGAACTTGTGATGCAGAAGCCAGGCAACCAGAGCCAGTCCCAGGCCCAGTCCAAGTCCCAGTGAGGTCACTTGTTTGGATTTACGAAGGACAGAGTCAGTGTTTCCTGGAACCTACTGATGTGAGGATGGCCAAATGCCAGGAGAGCTTTGTAGAGGGGCCTTTCTTGAGAAAAAGGTACTTGCCCACTTCTGGCTCCTGACAACATCACAGATTTGGCCAAGGAGACCATATCTGAGACAGGACAGTCCATTTGGGGGAACATAGTATGGCCTACCAGTCAAACGACACTCAGGATAGTCACAGAATTACTTGGGGGAAGGAGGTGTCTTTGTGGGTGTGGGAGTGAGTTTGTGGTTTTTCTCATGTTCTGAGAATAAGTAGGAAAGGCAGTTTGTTGGGTTTGGAGTGGACTGTGTCTAGTAATTCCTTTGACAATGCGAGTTTCTATGTCTGTGTAACTCTCTGTGTCCGTGGTTGTATTCATTAGAAAAGAGAATTCATCTATGGATGTGTCCTGTCTAGTAGAAAGAATTCCAGCATTTATCCTGCCTAATTTATGAATGGACTGTGACTTGCCTTATCAATGGGCAACACGTACTATCTTCCTAAGTTCCTGTTTTCTTTCTGAATCTGGCCACTCTCCAGAGTAGGCTCATGGTTTTTTGTCCAAGTTATGTACCACCTCCAACCTCTGTGACATGGCCATGTATTCTATAGCTGAAAGGAAAGGGAGCATCTCAGAAAACTCAGATATCAGTGTGACAAGGAAAGTCTCAGTCGAGAAAACCTGCTTTGGGCCTTTTGCATCCCTATTCCTCTGTTGCCCTGAATGTCAGGAAGGTCTTTGCCTCAGGCCACCCCTTTGTGAATCCTGAAGAAAACAGTTTTCAAATGGAAATGAATGGGCATCACCTGTGGCTGTTTGCTAAAATGCTTTGAGAGATATGTGTGTGAATCAGCCTCTTGGCCGTGTGTGAGGCTGTGTCTTAGATATTCAGCGCCTAATGGATCTTAAGAAAGATCCCATGTGTGCATCCAAAACCAAAATTTCTAAAAAATCAGTCATTTTAGATGAAGTTTATTGCCTTTCTCTGTTAGGTTCCTGACCTCCATCAAGTGAATTTGGGGATCCTTTGAATTAATCGAGTTTTTCAAAGCCCTGCAGAGGCTAGCGCATAGGTGCTTGGGTTTTCTAATGAATCCAAATCACATAAAGAATCTATACCTGACAGTCAGTAGGCCTCAAATTGGAGAAGCAGAGCAGTATTAGTGGCAGGCCTATTAAATCACTCCTTGTTTACAGGAAGGGTGTCCAGGTCACACTGACTTTAGGCAAATGAGGGCAAGGGAGATTATTTCAGACTCTGTCTTGTGCTTTACCCCTCATGGAAACCTCCAGCCAGAGGTAATGATGAGTGTCTATATGGAAGAAGATGAGGGCAATGTGGGAGTGTTTTGGATTTAATTGTGGTCATTTATTTGGCTGTTGGAAGAGAAGACTGGGTCCACCTGGGCTTTAACTCGGGTTTGATTCATCTTAGAGACTGAGTTCTGGAACTGACCTCAGAGAAGTATTGACATGAATTGTGTTGGGATTTTAGGAGGCCACCCATTAGAGTTGCCCTTGGAAACTGAGATCTAGGCCCAGGGTGGCTTTCCACAAAGCACTGAGAATGTCAGCCAGCATATAACCTGATTTTATTCTGAAAGACTTGGCAGGCATATTTGAGAGTCAAAACACCCATGGACCTAACATTGTAGACCTCAATGGGCCTGGCCTCATGTGACCTTTAGGCCACTCTTTGGGAAGCCTTGCCTGTGAGAGTTCTCCAGATCTTTCATTGAAATGAGCTTCCACAACATTTAATGGTTCATGAATGAATTGAAACCCACTGTGGCTCCAAATTCATCTTTGAAAAATGGCTAGATAAATACCATGAAATTTTTAAAATTCCCATGACCAGGTGGCACTGGAGAACAGTTAGATCTCCTGATGCTCATCATAAGTGTACCAGACTGGGCCTTGATTTACTGGGTTTCATGAAAATGGCATAGAACAGAGATGCCAGTAAGTTGGAACCTTCTGAGTAGTGCGCCTTGACCAGGTGTGGGCAGGTGTGTGACAAAACATCTGTGGTGGGGCCATGTGGATCTGCCATTGGCTTCCAAATAGCATGTGATTGACTTGCAGCAGCCAGCAGACCCATTTATGTAAAGGCAATTTGTTATATAGAGAGGTTTCAGGGCAATGTTCAGAATTAGGTTGCAATGGAAAAGGGGGCATTGTAGCAAGCAATGAGTGATAGAAGCCTGGATGGTGCATTCTCCTGCAGACTCTAACCCACCACAAGTGACAGAACTCCCTGCAGCACTGTGTCCCAGTTGAACTCCTTGTTTTTTGTGAAGCAAATATCAAACTCACTGTGCAGCAGCAAGAAACACCACGAAAAGTGGAGGATGACCAAATGGCTTCACAGCGACACAGGGAGACACTAAGCCCCCAGTGGCCACAGTTTACCTACAAAGAGAGAATTCAGCACTGCTGCCTCATGTTCATTGGAAAATAAGAAAACATGTCGTCCAGGTCACATAGATGCAGACCCATCTTTGATGGTCTCACTAAAAATAAAGCTAAAACTTCTGACAACACCTTATATTTCAAGTGCCCAATCTCACATGCAGTTTCTCAAACAGTCTTTAGGCCAGAAGAGCTCCACGTTGGTGTTGTGTTTACCATATCCCTTGCTTTTGGAAACTCCTCTACCATCTCGAAGTTTGTGAACTCCTGAGCATTTTCCATTCCAGACATGTATTCACAAATTTTCTAACTCTTCTCCTCTAATTGTGTCTTACTTGGAGCGAAGGTAATGTCAAGGCATTGTTCTGGATCAGAGTGGGAAGTTTTGGGTTGCACATATTTGCACACACATTTGATACAATTTCCAATTTTCCATTCAAAATACAGAATCCCTGACACTATCCCATACCCTACTAGACTCTGACTACTAATCCTAATATGATGGAGAAAAATAACACAAACAGAATATAAATACAAGCAGTTCAAAGGAGGCATGATGTATATTTGGACTTGCCTTTTGCATGATAAAGTTTATGTGTTATTAATCTAGTCAATTTTTAATTAAATAGTTCTCCATGTGTTTTTAAAGTTCAAAATATGTGTATTACTGTCTCCCTTTCTCTGTAGCCTATTCAACATATGTATTTTTATATGCACATACCGAAAGCTACCTAGTATCACACCTACATTTTTGTGAGGTGGCTTCCTCACCAAATACAAATTGTGAGAAGAGATCACTCCTCCTAAACACTTTTGGAACTGAATATTCAACCTATGGGTGAACTTCCTAGTTGAACAAAATTATAAGTCTATTCTTTGGTTGGCAGCTAAAATCCCTGACAAAATATGTTGATTAATTGTATTTTGGGATTCAAGTATGGTGGAAGTTTGTTGGACAACTTGATTAATGGTGATTAATGGTGGCAGCAGTTTGTACTTGATTGGCCATAGCCACTCCAGCCGTAACCGCTGCAGCAGCAGATACCGCCACGGCTGTCACTATAGCCGCTGTGATTCCAAAATCTCTGCAGACTCTAAGTAGCTCAACAATAGGGAATTTATCAGGATCCGCAGTGACCGGGATTGGGACAAAAGTTGGAATTTTCATAATCACTGCTACAGTCCAGGAACCATTCCAACACTCAGATAAGAGACAGGTAGTATGAGAACAATCGAGCATCCCCGATGAGGTGTCCTCAGCCAAAAGGAATAAGAAAGGGGATTGGACACAGACCATTGCAGGAGGCAATGTGGCTTTATACAACAGAGAGTTGAATGAAACAGATGTAAGTCTATTACCTTGTTCACTTTCCCTAACAGTACCAGAAATATTAGCCAGCCAACTTTTGGCTCCTAGCAACTGAGCCAGTGCAGAAATATCGGCTGAAGCCCCCTTTTCAATGGAAATCAGCCACTGAAACCAGGACCAACCTACTCCTGTAGAGGAGCTGGCACTATTGTTAAAGTTATAAACATACCTATTAAGAGAGGGGGAAAGGGAGAAACCTTTAGCAACTTGATGTTTCTCCCAAGAATGATCCTGACAAGGCATAAATGTTGGGGGGAAACCAAGATTAGGGGAACAGTAAGGAGAGGCCTTGAAATGAGTGGCATTATAAATACTACTAGAAAAAGGAGGCACTGGGATTAGTACCTCGGAGATAATAGCCAAGGTAGTTATGTTAAGAGCAGAGCTGCTGTTTGCGGGGGTCTCTGAGCCTGATTGCTTCCCCGAAGCTACCTTGCTCAATACAGCACTGATAATGCTTCCTGAGACCTGATTGGACCGCAATGGGTCCTCCCAGTTAGTCAAATTTTTGGTCTTAAGGCTAATGCAATTAGCGTTTCTAAGGCTGAAACAAAAAACTCCTGTGAGATTAACTTGAGATTGATTAAAAATTCTCTCCATGTCCCCTCTAGGAGAGGCACAGGGAGCAGACATCTCACATGAGGTTGAAAAAAGAGTGGGGAGGACACTAGAATTACCATGAACCGGCATCGGCATTGGCCAGGCCCGTGCCACTGCCCACCACCGCATTGGTGTTGCCTGTGCCATCGGCACCAGCACCAGAGCCAGAGCACTTAGCAGAATGAAGATCTTCATCACAGGATTGTTGTGGTATCTCTTGTTGCTGGTCAGTTGATGTCGAGACTCTTCTTGTCAAGCGTTCAGGGACCCACAATGGTTCCGTACGATCCTGGGGAAAAACACATACAGATCCTCGTGCCCATGTCAGCACGGGGTCAGGGCCGTTCCATTGGCCCGTAAGAACATCCTTCCACTTAACATAGCCAATCACAGAGGGCTGAGGGGACACATGTCTATCGGCCGCAGAGCGACCATGAATATCCAAATTCAAAAAATTAATGGTAAATAGAGCTAAGGACAGGCGTTCTTTAGGAGTGTGTTCAGCTCCTATTCCCCCTTTTTGTTTTTGTAAAGTTTTCTTTAAGGTGCGATGAGCACGCTCAACAATGCCTTGTCCTTGAGGATTATAAGGCAAACCATGAGTAAGTTGCACTCCCATAGTAGAACAAAAAGCTGTAAATTGTCTGCCAGTATAAGCAGTTCCATTATCAGTCTTAAGGGATGCAGGTGCACCCCATGCTGCCCATGCCTCTAAACAGTGAGTAATGACATTACGTGCCTTTTCTCCCGATAAAGCAGAAGCATGGATAATTCCAGAGCACATATCAACGGAAACATGCACATACTTAAGGTTACCAAAGTCAGGTATATGTGTCACATCCATTTGCCAAACAATCAATGACTTTAATCCCCGTGGGTTTACTCCATAATTAGGGGGATGAAGAAATGTGACACAATGGGGACATTGCAATACTATCTGCCGAGCATCCGCTCTTGAAATGGAAAAACGCCTGCGCAGCGTTAATGCATTAACATGGAAGTTTTGGTGAAACAACTTAGCCCCCTCTAAGGAGGAAGCCAAGCATATCAATTGACCTCTAGTGGCTAAGTCCGCACAGGCATTACCTTGGGATAACGGACCAGGAAGAGAGGTGTGAGCCCTGATATGCATTGGATAAAAAGAAGCAGTGCGGTTAGAGATAAGCTTTTGAAGCTGAGTAAAGTAAACAGACACATTGTGGGCATCACTAATAGTTCCCACGGCCTCCAGGACTTTTAGTGCTTGTACCACATAGCTGGAGTCCGAAATAAGATTAAAAGGAAAAGAACACTGTTTAAAAACTTCAATAACAATTTGTAGTTCTACCCATTGTGGATTTCCAGGAGCAAATTGATGCTGGATAGGGGGAGAGTCATTAATTATGTAGGCTCCCATTCCAGACTTGGAACCATCAGTAAAAATGTTAACAGCCCCCGTGTTTGGGCATGGAAAGCTCTCCTCGAAACACCCCCACCGTACGGCGGCGGGTCCGGAGGATCATTTTTTTTTCTTCTGAGCTCCTGTTTATTTTTGTTCCCTTCTCCCATAGTTAGACTTCCTAGCTGCCGAGACAGTCTCCCGAGCTCCTCCTCCTCATCGTCCTCCTCTTCTGACCCACTTTTGCATGGGAGTGTGCGCAGTGTACTGAGATCTGGATGCAAGCGTTTCCTCCCCCGTTTCTCGCTCTGCACATTCCCTTCCTCCTGATATATTTCACTCCGTGCCAGAGACAATCGCCTCCTCCCCTGTTTCTCGCTCCGCACACTGCCATCCTCCTGAAATACGTCACTGCCTGCCATTTCTGATCTTTCTTCATGTAATTGCTCTAAAACTTCTTGTCCTTTAGTAAGTGCTTCCTGACATCTGCCATCTGCGAGGCAACTACGGATCATCTTCCAAAGGGGTATCACCCCACCATCTAATATGCCCTGCTCAGAAGCAAAGTCAAGATCTGTGCCTAACTTATCCCAGCTAGGTAGAGTGAGGCTACCCGAGAACGCGAACCACGGTGCAACAATATCTGTCTTCTGTAAAAATCTCTGTAAAGTACTACGTTTCACTTCTAGGCCCTTGGAACGTAACAGGTTATCTAGGGCCAGGAGAAGCGGACTTGAAGATACGGCACCCATGACACAACAAAAGACACACAAAAAACAAAAGTGAAAGTAAGAGCGAAAGTACACAGTGCAGCTGCAATAAGATGTAATGCTCTCTCTGGCTTTACAGAGGAGCTGCCGCTTTGATAGCGGGTCCCAATTACCTAGGACTAATCTCCGCTTTGATAGCGGGTCCCAATTACCTAGGACTAATCTCCGCTTTGATAGCGGGTCCCAATTACCTAGGACTAATCTCCGCCTTGATAGCGGGTCCCAATTATCTGGGACTGATCTCCGCTTTGATAGCGGGTCCCACTTATCTAGGACTGATCTCCGCTTTGACCGCGGGTCCTACTTACCTGGGACTAACTGGTTCACCACCCCTGACTGCTGAAAGTTCTGGTTCCCGGGTTTTCAGCACCACTTGTCGCGACCCCTTGCCCGCAAGGAAGACGCAACTCAGGAATCTTCTTTCAGCAGTTTATTCAGGCCTTGATTAAAGTATCTTTTTGTGACCCCCCTCTCTACTGGCGAGCGCCCAAGCACAGCCTAATAAAGTCTCCCACGTACCAATCTTAAGCCGCTGCGTGGA
Source organism: Callospermophilus lateralis (assembly GCF_048772815.1). Lineage (NCBI taxonomy): Eukaryota > Metazoa > Chordata > Mammalia > Rodentia > Sciuridae > Callospermophilus > Callospermophilus lateralis. The sequence continues at coordinate 430,451 of NW_027512065.1, read as the reverse complement.
TCTTTCTTATAGGGTGGCAAGGGATAGCGTGCCAACTCTCCACAAAAGAATTTGTTTATCACAGGCCACAGTGGAAGCCGGCGCCATCTTCTAATGGTGGCCACAATCTACAACAATGGCTTACCACAATAGGACATATATTTCATCAACAATTTCGCAATTTTATAGGCATTTGTTTCACTTTCAATCGCTTCCTGCTTCAGAACACATGTATTCCTCAAGGTTTCTTGACTGGTCTTTTCATGAGACTTCTTTCCAAACAAATTATTTTCGATTTTCATAATCAATTTGAAGCAAAACTCACACACTTTTCATGATAAACCAAAATCCTCATATTTCCATTAAATGTATAATGGGTTGGAATGAATGATTGTATATTAATATAAGATTTCTTATATATTTTCACATTTATTTCAATCTATTATTTCAAGTTGAAACCAGTTTTATTATTTATTCACAGTATGGTCTATTCATGCATTTCCTCTGTATTCATAGACACAGGGTGCACCTTTTTGTAGCCCCAATACAAATTTATACGTCTTCAAAATACTGCTTCCAGAAATAGTGGAAGAAATACTCATGTCACCTGATCTACATATACATTTCATCACAGTAATATTCTGGACACAAAATTGAAAGGTCACACTTATGATTCTACCAAATCCTAAATAGAAAGTGAACATGGATTACTAAAATCATCCATGTCCAGGGTGCCTTATGCTCTCAAATGTCAATCCTATTGGTGACTGCATATTTGTTTCTTTCTAAGATTATATGCTCAACCTCAACCCTGTTGAAAATATCTAATCCTATCACTCACTTTATACTTTGCCTGATTTCCTAATGTCTCTATTGATATCTGCATTCCTACATATTTTCCCCACTTCATCATTGTTGGAGACCCTCCACATGTGCTGTTATTGAAATTCACTCTCTAACCGAAACCCTATTGCTAAATAACTTTTGGTCCAAATCCTATACTCATTGTTCTTCTGATACTTACCGACTATCTTCCTGATCCTACTGACTATCTCGGTTTGAGGGGATGTTCTCTTCTACAATCAATAATCCAAGGTACAAGTTCCTATGCCATTGTATATCAATTTATCCGACATATCTGTGCAGAACGTAATTCAAGCTAAGTAATCCAATCAAAGACCCAAAGACTTTCTGGACTTCAAATCTTACCTGGATTTCTGTTTTCATACTTATATTTCACCTATATATTCTTGTAAGTATCGCACTTACACAATACCATTATACATCCCGTAGAATGATTCCTAACCCAAATCGAACTGGTTATTAAGCCTAACCATACACTGTTCCCTCAATATAACATTACAGAAGAGCTGGAACAGAGTTGGTCTTACAATGCAGGGATGGAGGGGATCTTCCACCTACTTAGAACCTCAATGGTCCATGCAGAAATTATCCCTGGAAAACATGTAGGCAGGTATGAAGAACCTGAGAGAGCAAAGGTCATCTTCCATGGCAAACAGCCTGGTCAGGATGAAGGGTTGTGTCTGAATCAGCCTCTCTCTTCTTAATGTAGAGAAGATGGACCAAACCAAGCCTGTGTGGAGAGCTGTTCCTGGGTGGCTATGTTTGATATACCATTCTAACTTGTGAAAATGTCACAGGAATTGGGGCAGCATCCATCTCATGGGACCCTTGCAAGCAACTGTTAGAGCAAAGTGGTTGCCAAGGCAGTGACCTCATTCAGTTCCTGAAAAAAGTGACCTCCCCTCACTTCCTTTGTAATGGAACTCTCTGAACTTTGGAACCAGGAAGCTAGGCCCCCAGAGCCAGTCCCAGTCACAGTTGGCACACTTGATTGTATTTACCAAGGACAGAGTCAGTCTTTATTGGTACCAACTGATGTGAGGATGGCCAAATGCCAGGAAATCTATGAAGATGGCTGTTTCCTGAGAAAGCAGGTAGTTGTTCTGGCAAAGACACCAGATCTGAGAAAGTACAGGCCATTTTGGGGGAACATAGTATGGCCCACCAGTCAGAGGAAACTCCGGATAATCAAAGACCTACTTCTGGGAAGGAGGTGCTTTGTGGGTGTGGGTGTGAGTTTGTGGTTTTGTCACATGTTCTGAGAATAGGTAGGAATAGTGGATTGTTTGTTTTTGAGTGGATTGTTTCTAGAAGGTCGTTTGACACTGCGAGGGTTTCAAAAAGTGTATCCCACAGTGTCCGTGGTTGTTGACATTTGAAAAGAGAATGCATCAATGGAAGTGTCCTGTCTAGTAGAAAGCTTCCCAGCATTCATCCTGAGCAATTGATGAATGGACTGCAGCTTGCCTTATGAATGGACAACACCTACTATCTTCCTAAGCTCCAGTTTTCTTCCTGAATTCTGGCCACTCTCCAGAATAGTCTCATGATTTGGTGTCCAAGATATGTACCGCCTCCAAGATTTGTTACATGGCCATGTACTGGATAGCTGAAGGCAATGGGAGCATCTCAGAAAACTCAGATATCAGTGTGACCAGTAAAGTCTCAGTGGAGAAACCCTGCTTTGGGCCTTTTGCTAACCTATTGTTCTGTTGCCCTGAATGTCAGGAATTTCTTTGCCTCAGGCAACCCCTTTGTAAATCCTGAAGAAAACAGTTTTCAAATGAAAATGAATGGGCATCACCTGTGGCTGTTTGCTTAATTGCTTAAAAAGGGATGTGTCTGAATCAGCCCCTTGGCCCTATGTGAGGCTGGGGCTTAGATTCTCGGCACCTGATGGATCTACAGAAAGATCCCATCTGTGAATCCAAAACCAAAATGGCCAAAAGAGCAGTCAATGTGCATGAAGTCTCTTGCCTTCCTCTGTAAGTCCTGACCTCTATCAAGTGAGAATAGATATCATTTGGGTCAAATGAGTTCTTCAAAGCCCTGCAGAGGCTAATGCATAGGTGCTTGGATTTTCTCATGACTCCAATTCACACAAAGGAATTTATACTCAACAATCAGTAAGAGTCAAAATGGAGAAGCAGAGCAGTATTAAGGGCAGGCCTATTTGATCACTCCTGGTTCACAGGAAGGGTGTCCAGGCCAACCTGACTTTAGGCAATTGAGGGGTAAGTGAGCTTATTTTGGACACTGTCTTGGGCTGCACCCCTCATGGAAACCTGCAGCAAGAGGTTATGATGAGTTTCTCTATGGCAGAAGATGAGGGTCATGTGGGAGTGTTTTGGTTTCAATTGTGGTCATTTGTGTGGCAGTGGAATAGGCCACTAATGAGATTCGCCCTTGTAAACTGAGATCTAGCCAACTCCTTGGGAAAAATTGCCTGTGAGAGGTCTCCAGAGCTTTTATTGAAATGAGCTTCCTCACCATTTAATGGTTCCTGAATGAATTGAAACCCACAGTGCTTCCAACTTCATCATTGAAAAGTGGCTACATAAATACCATGAAATTTTTGCCATTCCAATGACCAGGTGGCACTGGAGAACCTTTCATGTCCTTTTGCTCATCATGAGTGTACCAGACAGTACCTTGATTGTCTGGGTTTCATGAAAATGATGTAGAATAGAAATGCCAGTAACTTGTAGCCTACTGAATAGTGGGCCTAGAGCGGTGGTGTGCAGGTGTGTGATAAAACATCTCTTGTGGGGCCATGTGGATCTGCCATTGCTTCGAAAGGGCTTGAGACTGACATGGTGCATCCAGCAGAAACTTATATGTCTGAAACCTCTCCATGTAAAGGCATCTTTTTATATGCAGATTTTCAGGGCAATGTTCAGAATCAGGTTGCTATGGTCAAGGGGGCAATCTATGTGGGATAGAATCCTGGTTGGTGAATTCTCCTGCAGACTCTGACCCACCACACATGACAGAACTCCCTTCAGCACTGGGTCTCAGTTGAACTCGTTTTATTTAGTGAAACAAATACCAAACTCCCAGTGCAGCGGCAAGAAACACCATGAAATGTGGAGGATGATCAAATGGCTTCACAGTCCACACAGGAGACACTTAGCCTTAAGTGGCCACAGTTTACCTACAAAGAGTGAATTCAGCACTGCCTCCTTATGTCTTTTGGAAAATAAGAAACCATGTCCTCCAGGTTACATAGATGCAGACACAGCTTTGATGCTTTCACTAGAAATGAAGCTAAAGCTCCTGACAAAAACATATATTTCAAGGATCTTCTAGCTTTCAGAGTCTGTGTTGAAATATCAGCTGTTATCCTGATTGGTTTACCCCTAAATGTAATCTGCTTCCTTTCTCTTGTAGCTTTTAAAATTCTCTCTTTATTCTGTATGTTGGGTATCTTCATTATAATGTGTCTAGGTGTGGATCTCTTATGATTTTGCACATTCGGCGTCCTGTTGGCTTCTAGGACTTGGGAGTCTGTCTCATTCTTCAAGTCTGGGATGTTTTCTCATATTATTTCATTGATTACATTGCTCATTCTTTTGGTTTGGACCTCTATACCTTCCTGTATCCCAATGACTCAAAAGTTTGGTCTCTTTATGTTATCCCATATTTCTCGGATGTTCTGTTCATGGTTTCTTAACAGTCTTGCTGAGCTGTCTATGTTCTTTTCAAGTTGAAATACTTTGTCTTCATTGTCTGATGTTCTATCTTCTAAGTGTTCTACTCTGATGGTAGTATTCTCAATTGAGTTTTTAAGTTGGTTTATTGCTTCCTGCATTTCTAGGATTTCTGTTTGTTATTTTTTACAACTTCTATCTCCCTGTATAATTGATCTTTTGCTTCTTGGATTTGTTTGTGTAATTCATTGTCGAAGTGATCTTTCATTGTCTGATTTTGCTGTCTAATGTCTTCCTGGAGACTCCAGATCATCTGAAGCATGTATATCCTGAGTTCTTTATCTGACATTCCATCTGCTGCAGCTATTAACTCTTCTAAATTTGTGTTGACCTGCATTGCTTGTGGTCCTTTTTTCTTTGTCTTTTCATACAGCTCGCGTTTCTTTCTGCTTGGTGAAACTGTTGTGATTTTGAAATTTTCCCCCTATATATTTATATTGCTCTTGTATATTTGAAAAATCTTCCTTGCAGGGGCGGGGGGTGGCTGTGCTGCTCATCCAATTGGGGTGATCTATCTACCACGCTGATGGGCCGGTGGGCCTGTTGTCCTGATCGGTCGCAGGTCTGCCTACCATGCAGGCGTGGGAGGCCGCTCTGCTCTGCCCCTCCTCCAATTGGTGTGACGTGTCTACCACACCCGTGGACCCCTGGGGTGTTCTGCCGATTGGTCGCAGGTCTGCCTACCTTGGAGGCGCGGGCGGCGGCTCTACTCTGCCCCTACTCCAATTGGGGTGACGTGACTACCACGCCGGCAGGTGGGTGGGCCTGTTCTGTGGGCGGTCACAGGTCTGCCTACCTTGAGGGCATGGGCGATGGATCTGCTCTGGCCCTACTCCAAATGGGTGAAGTGTCTGCCATGCTGGCAGGCCGCTGGGCCTCTTCTGCTGGTCAGGTGCAAATTTGTCTACCTTGAGGGCGCGGGTGGTGGCTCTGCTCTGCCGCTACTCCAATTGGGGTGTCGTGACTACCAAGCCGGTAGGTTGCTGGGCCTGTTCCGGGCACGTGCAAAGATTCTGCTCTGCCCCTACTCCTATTGGGATGACGTGACTACCATGCCAGTGGGCCACTTGGATTGTACTAGGCGCGGGAGAAGGCTCTGCTCTGCAACTACTCCAATTGAGGTGACGTTACTACCACGCCTGCTGGTCACTGGGCCTGTTCTGGGCACCTGCGGCGGCTCTGCTCTTCCTCTATTCCAACTGGGGTGAAGTGATTATCATGCAGGTGTGTCGCTGGGCCTGTTCCGAGCATGGGCAGCGGCTCTGCTCTGCCCCTCTGGCTTGATGAAAAAGTGAGAGAGACTCGGGTGTTTGTGACTCACTTTCTTTACCAGGAGACTAACTGTTTCTGTAACCGCTGGTATCAATGAAGTTATCTCCTCCGCTGCTTTCTGATGACATCAGATTTCTGCCATGTTGGTATCCCATGCAAAAGGCAGCATTTTGTTCCCTTTGCTGGGTGACCAATGCAATTGGTGAGTCCTGACTTGCCCTCACAAGCCCCGTCTCAATCCTGTTGCCACTGCCTATGAAGGCTCGGTTGATATTTACCTCCACATTATTCAGCAAGACCCGGACCGGGAAGCAGTTTCCACGGGTTCTTTAGCCCTGAGCAAGATCAGTTCGGGGAGGCCAAATTTGGCCGCTCTGGGCTCAGTGTATGTTCTAATAGGAGCAGGCTCCAAGACGCAGTTTCTGCGGGTTCTTTAGCACTGAGCCTGAGTAATTTGTCTGCGAGACAAAGGTGAATGGCATCCTGAAATTACCTGTTCTATAGCTGAATGAGCTGCGATCAGTCGAAAACAGGGATGGTGACGTCAGCTCTTCAAGATGGTGGACGCTGGCTTCCTCTGTGGTCTGACCGGTATGGAGAACGGAATTGGACTGCATCCATCCCCGTCTCAATCCCAGAATTCAGCACTGAGCACAGTAATTGCATAGCTGGCAGGAGCCCATAGAATCCGCATAACTGTATATTTGCGAAGCTATCTCGTCGTTTCCCAGTGCGCGCCACAGACTCTAGCTGCAGGGCAATTTGCTGAATAAGCAGCATGACCCTCCGTGCGGACAAATCACTCGCGTTTGAGCCCCCGTAGCTGATCCTCGTGAGATGGATATATGTCCACTAGGTTGTGGAGCACCCCAAATTTGCTGGAAATTCCTAACAAGATAGGTTTTAGCCATTCTAACTCGTCATTCTCCCGCACAGTGACGCGGTACATGGGGGTAATGCACTCCATTCGCCGCCATCATGTGATCCCCCAAAGTTAGTTTTCAGTACTAGGAAAAAAATATGTATTTCAGGTGGATGAATATTTCTGAGAATATTCTTGTGAAAAGTTGATTATAAATCCACATACATGAATATGAATGAATTTAGGGAGGGTATAAAAAATATACTAAATATTTTTAAAAATCTGGAGAGTGAATATATATATATATATATATATATATATATATATATATATATATATATATATACACACAGACACACACACACACACACAGACATTAAAAAGTAGCATTATGTATGTGAATTGAAATTCACCATGAAATATATATCATCCACAGATCCAAAAATATTAATTTTAATGTACATGGATTTATGTTGTTCAACTAAGAAGCTCACACATATGTTGAATTTTCAGTTCCAACAGCATTAAGTAGGAGTGATCTCTTCTCACAATTTGTATCTGCCAAGCCAGCCACCTCACCAAATGTACGACTGATACCAGGTAGAATTCTATATGTGCTTATAAAAATACATGTGATGAATAGGCTACAGAGAAAGGGAGACAGTTATTCACATATTTGTTAACTTTTAAAACACATGGAGAACTATTTCAATTAAAATTCGCTAGATTTATAACACCTACCATTAATCATATGAAAGGCAAGTCCAATTATACACCATGCCTCCTGTGAACCTCTTTTATTTGTATTCTGTTTGGGTTATTATTCTCCATCAAATTAGGATAAGAAGTCAAAGTCTAGTAGGGTATGTGTTAGTGTCAGGGATTCAGTATTTCGAATGGAAAATTGGAAAATGTATCCAATGAGTATGCAAATATGTGCTACACAAATATCTTCCCACTCTCATTCAGAACAATGCCTTGACATTACCTTCGCCCTACATAAGACACAATTAGAGGAGAAGATTTAGAAAATCTGTGAATACATATGTGGAATGGAAAATGCTCAGAAGTTCACAAATTTGGAAGTGGTAGAGGAGTTTCCAAAAGGGACAGGGTAATCACTCCAAAAACATGAAGTTCTGCCAGCTTAACATCTGAAGAAACTGCCTCTGAGGTTGGGCAATGAAATATATGCTGTTGTCAGAAGCATTAGCTTCATATGTAGTGAGACCATCAAATCTGGTTCTGCATCTATGTGACCTGGAGGACATGGTTTCTTATTTTCCAATGAACATGAGGCAGCTGTGCTGAATTTTCTATTTGTAGGTACACTGTTGCCACTGGTGTCTCCCCGTGTGGACTGTAAATTCATTTGGTCATCCTCCACTTTCGTGGTGTTTCTTGCTGCTGCACTGGGAGTTTGGAATTTGCTTCATTAAATACAAGGGTTCAACTGGGACACAGTGCTGAAGTGAGTTCTGTCAAGTGTGGTGGGTCGGGTTCTTCAGGAGAATGCACCAACCAGGCTTCTATCCCACATAGCTTGCCCCATTGACCATAGCAACCTGATTCTGAACATTGCCCTGAAACCTCTCCATATAACAATATGCTTTTACATATAAGGTTCTACTGACTGCAAAATGTCAGTCACAATCCATTTGGAAGCCAATGGCAGATCCACATGCCCCCACCACAGATGTTTTATTACACACCTGCCAACCACTGCTCTAGTACAACTACTCAGCATGATCCAACTTACTGGAATCTCTGTTCTACACCATTTTCATGAAACCCAGTCAATCAGGGCACTGTCCTCTATACTCATGATCAGCAACAGGACATCCAAATGTTCTCCAGTGCTACCTGGTCATGGGAATTTCAAAAATTTCATGTTATTGATCTAGCCAATTTTCAAGGATGAAGTTGGAGGCACTGTGGAATTCAATTCACTCAGAAACCATTAAATGGTGAGGAAGCTCATTTCAATGAAAACTCTGGAGAATTCTTACAGGCAAGGCTTCCAAAAGTGCCCAAAAGTCAGATTAAGCCAGGCCCATTGAGGTCTACAATGTATGGTCCATGTGTGTTTTGACTCTCAAATATGGCTGCCAAGTCTTTAAGAATAATATCATGTGATATCCTGGCTGAGATTCCCTGTCCTCTGTGGAAAGTCATCTTGGGCTTAGATGTCACTTTCCAAAGGCAACTCTCATGCATGGCCATTTAAAATTCCAACACAATTCCTGGCAATAATTCTCTGAGATCAGTAAAGAACTCAGTCTCTAAGGGGCATCACACCAGAGTGCAAGCCTAGTTTGACCCAGTGATCTCTTCCAACCGCCAGACACATGTCCACAATTAAAACCAAAACACTCTCACATGGCCCTCATCTTCTTCCATATAGACACTCATCATATCCTCTGGCTGGAGGTTTCCATTAGTGACGCAGCCCACGACAGTGTCCAAAATAAGCTCCCTGCCCCTCATTTGCCTAAAGTCAGGGTAGCATGGACACTCTTCCTGTGAACCAGGAGTGATCAAATAGGCCTGCCTTTAATATTGCTTGGCTTCTCCAACTTGAGGCCTTCTAACTTTGGGGTTTAGATTCTTTAAGTGAATTGGAGTCATGAAAATCAAGCCCCTATGGCCTAGCCTCTGCAGGGCTTTGAAGAACACATTTGACCCAAAGGATCCCTATTCTCACTTGATGGATATCAGGAACCTACGAGAGGAAGGCAAGAGAGTTCATCAAAAATATATGATCTTTTTGCCATTTTGGTTTTGGATGCACACATGGGATCTATCTTTAGATCCATCAGGTGCTGAGAATCTAAGCCACAGCCTCACACAGGGCCAACAGACTGATTCAGACATATCCCAATCCTAAGCAATTAAGCAAAGAGCCACAGGTGATGCCCATTCATTTCCATTTGAAAACTCTTTTTTTCAGGCTTCACAAAGTGGTGGCTTGAGGCAAAAAACTTCCTGACATTCAACAGAACAATAGGTAAGCAAAAGGACCAAAGCAGGGTTTCTCCACTGAGACTTTCCTGGTCAACAGATATCTGAGATTTCTGAGATGCTAGCCATTTCCTTCAGCTATCCATTACATAGCCATGTCACAGATCTTGGAGGTGGTACCAATCTTGGACACAAAACCATGATACTATTCTGGAGAGTGGCCAGAATTGAGAGAGAAAACAGGAAATTAGGAAGCTTGTAGGTGTTGCCCATCCATAAGGCAAGCCAGAGTCCACTCATGAATTGGGCAGGATTAATGCTGGGAAGCTTTCTACTAGACAGGACACATCCTGTGGTAAGCCATTGTTGTAAATTGTGGCCGCCATTAGAAGATGGCGCCGGCTTCCACTGTGGCCTGTGATAAACAAATTCCTTTGTGGAGAGTTGGCACGTTATCTCTTGCCACCCTATAAGAAAGATCCACGTGGCGGCTTAAGATTGGTACGTGGTAGGCTTTATTAGGCTGTGCTTGGGCCCTCGGGGGAGGAGAAAGAGGGAGAAGAAGAAAAGAAAGGGAGTCACTAAAATATACTTAAATCAAGGCCTGAATAAACTGCTGAAAGAAGATTCCTGAGTTGCGTCTTCCTTGCGGGCAAGGGGTCGCGACAAGTGGTGCCGAGACCCGGGAACCAGAACTTTCAGCAGTCAGGGGTGGTGCACCAATTAGTCCCAGGTAAGTTGGGACCCGCAGGTAAAGCGGAGATCAGTCCTAGATAATTGGGACACGCGATTAAAGCGGAGATTAGTCCTAGGTAATTAGGACCCGCTGTCAAGGCGGCAGCTCCTCTGTAAAGCCAGAGAGAGCATTAAATCTTATTGCAGCTGTACTGTGAACTTTTGCTCTTACTTTCACTCTTGTTTTTTGTGTGTCTTTTGTTGTGTCATGGGTGCCGTATCTTCAAGTCCGCTTCTCTTGGCCCTAGATAACCTGTTACGTTCCAAGAGCCTAGAAGTGAAACGTAGTACTTTACAGAGATTTTTACAGAAGACAGATATTGCTGCACTGTGGCTTCAGTTCTCGGGCAGCTTTACTCTGCCTAGCTGGGATAAGTTAGGCACAGACCTTGACTTTGCTTCTGAGCAGGGCATATTAGAGGGTGGGGTGATACCCCTTTGGAAGATGATTCGTAGTTGCCTCACAGATAGCAGATGTCAGGAAGCACTTACTAAAGGACAAGAAGTTTTAGAGCAATTACATGAAGAAAGATCAGAAATGGCAGGCAGTGAGGTATTTCAGGAGGGTGGGAGTGTGCGGAGCGAGAAACAGGGGAGGAAACAATTATCTCCGGCAGGCAGTGACGTATTTCAGGAGGATGGCAGTGTGCGGAGCGAGAAACAGGGGAGGAGGCGATTGTCTCTGGCACGGAGTGAAATATTTCAGGAGGAGGGGAATGTGCAGAGCGAGAAACGGGGGAGGAAACGCTTGTATCCAGATCTCAGTACACTGCGCACACTCCCATGCAAAAGTGGGTCAGAAGAAGAGGAGGATGAACAGGAGGAGCTCGGGAGACTGTCTCGGCAGCTAGGGAGTTTAACTATGGGAGAAGGGAACAAAAATAAACAGGAGCTCAAGAAAAATGATCCTCCGGACCCGCCGCCGTACGGTGAGGGTGTTTCGAGGAGAGCTTTCCATGCCCAAACATGGAGGGCTGTTAATGCTGAGATGGGTCTTGCTTATCCAGTTTTCCAGGATGACAATAGGGGAAGATTCCATGAGCCCTTAGATTTCAAAATTGTGAAGACCCTGGCAGAGTCTGTGCGCACTTATGGGGTGGATGCCGCCTTCACATTAACTCAGGTGGAGAGTCTGTCTAGATACTGTATGACTCCCTCTGATTGGGCTAGCCTTGTTCGGGCTTGTGTTTCTCCAGGCAAATATTTGGACTGGAGAGCCTTTATGCTAGAGGGTGCTGTAGAGCAGGCTGCCCAAAACTATGCGGCGGGACACCCCCATTGGGACAAGGAAATGCTTTTGGGACAAGGCAGATTTGCTAATCAACAAACAGGATACCCCCCTGAGGTATATGAACAGATCAATAAAATTTGTATCCGTGCATGGAAATCACTCCCAAATAGAGGAGAAGTGTCTGGCAATTTAACAAAAATCATGCAAGGCCCCACAGAACCTTTCTCGGACTTTGTTGCTAGGATGGTGGATGCTGCAGGAAAAATCTTTGGTGACCCTGATAGAGCAATGCCCTTGATTAAACAACTTGTTTTTCAGCAATGCACCAAAGAATGTAAAGCAGCAATCGCTCCTTATAAAAACAAGGGCATAGAAGCTTGGATGAAAGTGTGTAGAGAGCTTGGAGGACCTTTAACTAATGCAGGTCTTGCAGCTGCTGTCCTTCGGATTGCAAAAGGGGGCGGTCCTGGTGCCGGAACATGCTTCCATTGTGGTCAATCCGGCCATTTCAAACGTGACTGTCCCAAAAAAGGCAATTTTACTGGACCTCCTCGCGGTGGCCCTTCTAATGGCCCTCGTCAACCGGGGCTGTGTCCAAAATGCAAAAAGGGGAAGCATTGGGCAAGGGAGTGTAGATCAGTGAGGGACATCCATGGACAGCCTATTTCAGCTGGGCCAAAAAACGGCCGAAGGGGCCCCCGACCCCAGGGCCCACGAATATATGGGGCAATGGAGAATGTCACACCCGAACTCGAGACATGGCCTTCTCTGCGCCATCCCACGAGATGCGGAGAGCCACTACAGGTGCCGCGGGATTGGACCTCTGTTCCACCTCTAGACTCGTATTAACACCTAAGATGGGAGTCCAATTGGTGGAAACTGAGTTCAAAGGGCCTTTACCCCCTGGCACTGTAGGTTTGTTAATTGGACGTGCATCCTCTATCCTACAAGGTCTTCATGTTTTCCCCGGAGTTGTAAACCCTGATACTGTAGGGGCAGTAAAGGTTATGGTGGAAGCTCCAAGGGGCATTGTGTCTATCTCCCCAGGGGATCGGATTGCTCAATTGCTAATTTTGCCTAGTTTGCATAATCACTTCCCTGCTAACTCAAGGTCACGGGCAGGAAATCAGATTGGTACCACCGGAGGAAATTGTGTCTATTTATCACTGGATATGAGCAATCGCCCCACTTTGGAATTAAGCATAGAAGGTAAATCTATTGTGGGATTGCTGGACACAGGAGCAGATCGTAGTATCATAGCCCTTAAGGACTGGTCTAGGGGATGGCCAGTGCAGGCTTCTGATCAATCCTTAAGAGGACTTGGATATGCCCAAGCCCCTCAAATCAGCTGTAGACATCTATCTTGGAGGGACTCGGAAGGACATGATGGTACCTTTCAGCATTATGTACTTGATTTACCTATTTCTTTATGGGGCCGTGATCTGATGAAAGACATGGGGTTCACTCTTAGTAATGACTATTCCCCAGTGTCTCAACATATCATGCAAAATATGGGGTATAAGCCAGGTCTAGGACTAGGAAGGCACCTACAGGGACGTAAGCATCCTGTGCAAGGTCATCAAAAGCTTAACAGGTTTGGTCTGGGTTTTTCCTAGGGGCCACTGGGGCTCAAATACCCATAACATGGCTCACCGAGGAGCCTGTTTGGGTGCCTCAGTGGCCTCTTCCCTCGGTTAAACTGGCAGCAGCCCATGATCTAGTCAAAGAACAACTTGATTTGGGTCACATCCAACCTTCTACTTCTCCATGGAATACTCCCATATTTGTCATTAAGAAAAAATCAGGGAAGTGGCGCCTACTGCATGATCTACGAGCAGTTCATGCTCAGATGCAGCTTATGGGGCCCATTCAAAGAGGGCTGCCTCTGCTCTCCTCTGTTCCTCAAGGCTGGCATATAATTGTTATTGACATTAAAGACTGTTTCTTTTTCATTCCTTTGCATCCTAAAGATTCCCAACGTTTTGCTTTCACCCTTCCCTCGTGTAATCATGAGGAACCAGATCAAAGGTTTGAGTGGGTGGTGTTGCCACAGGGGATGGCTAACAGTCCCACGATGTGCCAGATGTATGTGGGGAAGGCACTCGCACCTCTCAGACATAAGTATTCCTCCACCAAGATCATTCACTATATGGATGATGTGTTATTGGCAGCAAAATTAGAACAGACAGTTTATGAGGCTTATAAAGAACTCGTGATGCTGTTGGCTCAACATGGACTGCACATCGCACCTGAAAAGGTTCAAACGGGGGATTCTATCAGGTTCTTGGGAGCGACAATTGGGTATGACAAATTAAAACCACAAAAAATTACCATCAGGACTCAAGATCTCCGAACTTTAAATGATTTTCAAAAATTGCTGGGAGATATTAATTGGATAAGAGGATATTTACATATTCCTAATATTGTGCTCCAGCCTTTGTATGCTACTCTTAAGGGTGATCCAGATCTTGCTTCCCCTCGTAGCCTCACTACTGAGGCTAGAGCGGCCCTTATAAAAGTAGAACAAGCTATACAGCATGCCACTCTATGCAGGCTCCAGAGTGATAAACCTTTCCAGTTATGTGTGCTTGCCACTATGCGGCAGCCTATTGGAGTACTGTGGCAAGATGGGCCTTTACTATGGATCCACCCACATGTATCCCCAGGAAAATCCTTAGAATATTATCCTGATGCTGTTGCAGCATTGGCACTTAAAGGGATTCAACAAAGCATTCAATTTTTCGGCCAATCACCTTCTTCTCTTATCATACCCTACACTAAAGCTCAACTTAATGTTTTATGTGCTACTCTAGACAACTGGCCTATTCTGTGTTGCTCGTTTTAAGGGAGTATTGATAATCACTACCCTTCTCATCCATTACTCCATTTTGTTAGAGAACATCCCATTATTTTCCCTAAGGTAACTTCATCCAGTCCAATTCCGGGGGCTGTTAACATTTTTACTGATGGTTCCAAGTCTGGAATGGGAGCCTACGTAATTAATGACTCTCCCCCTATCCAGCATCAATTTGCTCCTGGAAATCCACAATGGGTAGAACTACAAATTGTTATTGAAGTTTTTAAACAGTGTTCTTTTCCTTTTAATCTTATTTCAGACTCCAGCTATGTGGTACAAGCACTAAAAGTCCTGGAGACCGTGGGAACTATTAGTGATGCCCACAATGTGTCTGTTTACTTTACTCAGCTTCAACAGCTTATCTCTAACCGCACTGCTTCTTTTTATCCAATGCACATCAGGGCTCACACCTCTCTTCCTGGTCCGTTATCCCAAGGTAATGCCTGTGCGGACTTAGCCACTAGAAGTCAATTGATAAGCTTGGCTTCCTCCTTAGAGGGGGCTAAGTTGTTTCACCAAAACTTCCATGTTAATGCATTAACGCTGCGCAGGCGTTTTTCCATTTCAAGAGTGGATGCTCGGCAGATAGTATTGCAATGTCCCCATTGTGTCACATTTCTTCATCCCCCTAATTATGGAGTAAACCCACGGGGATTAAAGCCATTGGTTGTTTGGCAAATGGATGTGACACATATACCTGACTTTGGTAACCTTAAGTATGTGCATGTTTCCGTTGATACGTGCTCTGGAATTATCCATGCTTCTGCTTTATCGGGAGAAAAGGCACGTAATGTCATTACTCACTGTTTAGAGGCATGGGCAGCATGGGGTGCACCTGCATCCCTTAAGACTGATAATGGAACTGCTTATACTGGCAGACAATTTACAGCTTTTTGTTCTACTATGGGAGTGCAACTTACTCATGGTTTGCCTTATAATCCTCAAGGACAAGGCATTGTTGAGCGTGCTCATCGCACCTTAAAGGAAACTTTACAAAAACAAAAAGGGGGAATAGGAGCTGAACACACTCCTAAAGAACGCCTGTCCTTAGCTCTCTTTACCATTAATTTTTTGAATTTGGATATTCATGGTCGCTCTGCGGCCGATAGACATGTGTCCCCTCAGCCCTCTGTGATTGGTTATGTTAAGTGGAAGGATGTTCTTACGGGCCAATGGAACGGCCCTGACCCCGTGCTGACATGGGCACGAGGATCTGTATGTGTTTTTCCCCAGGATCGTACGGAACCATTGTGGGTCCCTGAACGCTTGACAAGAAGAGTCTCGACATCAGCTGACCAGCAACAAGAGATACCACAACAATCCTGTGATGAGGATCTTCATTCTGCTAAGTGCTCTGGCTCTGGTGCTGGTGCCGATGGCACAGGCGACACCAATGCGGTGGTGGGCAGTGGCACGGGCCTGGCCAATGCCGATGCTGGTTCATGGTAATTCTAATGTCCTCCCCACTCTTTTTTCTACCTCATGTGAGATGTCTGCTCCCTGTGCCTCTCCTAGAGGGGACATGGAGAGAATTTTTAATCAATCTCAAGTTAATCTCACAGGAGTTTTTTGTTTCAGCCTTAAAAACGCTAATTGCATTAGCCTTAAGACCAAAAATTTGACTAACTGGGAGGACCCATTGCGGTCCAATCAGGTCTCAGGAAGCATTATCAGTGCTGTATTGAGCAAAGTAGCTTCGGGGAAGCAATCAGGCTCAGGGACCCCCGCAAACAGCAGCTCTGCTCTTAACATAACTACCTTGGCTATTATCTCCGAGGTACTAATCCCAGTGCCTCCTTCTTCTAGTAGTATTTATAATGCCACTCATTTTAAGGCCTCTCCTTACTGTTCCCCTAATCTTGGTTTCCTCCCAACATTTACGCCTTGTCAGGATCATTCTTGGGAGAAACATTAAGTTGCTAAAGGTTTCTCCCTTTCCCCCTCTCTTAATAGGTATGTTTATAACTTTAACAATAGTGCCAGCTCCTCTACAGGAGTAGGTTGGTCCTGGTTTCAATGGCTGATTTCCAATGAAAAGGGGGCTTCAGCCGATATTTCTACACTGGCTCAGTTGGTAGGAGCCAAAAGTTGGCTGGCTAATATTTCTGGTACTGTTAGGGAAAGTGAACAAGGTAATAGACTTACATCTGTTTCATTCAACTCTCTGTTGTATAATGCCACATTGCCTCCTGCAATGGTCTGTGTCCAATCCCCCTTCTTATTCCTTTTGGCTGAGGCCACCTCGTCGGGGATGCTGGATTGTTCTCATACTACCTGTCTCTTATCTGAGTGTTGGAATGGTTCCTGGACTGTAGCAGTGATTATGAAAATTCCAACTTTCGTCCCAATCCCGGTCACTGCGGATCCTGATAGATTCCCTATTGTTGAGCTACTTAGAGTCCGCAGAGATTTTGGAATCACAGCGGCTATAGTGACAGCCGTGGCGATATCTGCTGCTGCAGCGGTTACGGCCGGAATGGCTATGGCCAATCAAGTACAAACTGCTGCCACCATTAATCAAGTTGTCCAACAAACTTCCACCATACTTGAATCCCAAAATACAATTAATCAACATATTTTGTCAGGGATTTTAGCTGCCAACCAAAGAATAGACTTACTCCAAACTCAGGTAGAAGAATTGGCTGACTTAGTACTTTTGGGTTGTGTTGACCAACGTGCACATTTATGCATAACCTCTGTCAGATTTAATGATTCCAGGAATGCTTCCCGCATCATTGGCGAATATTTGGCTGGAAATTGGTCCATGGAAGCGGAAGACATGATCCAGTCTCAACTAACCCAGATAGCTGTCTTGAATAACACCCGTGTTGATCCCGTGACTTTGGGTCAATTCACCGATTGGATATCTTCTGCTTTTTCCTTTTTTAAAGAGTGGGTGGGGGTAGGCATTTTTGGTGCAATGTGTTGCTTCGGTATGTTTCTCTGTTTGTGGTTTCTCTGTCGCCTCAAGGCCTGCAATGCTCACGATAAGGCTATGATCATCCAAGCTCTTGCAGCTTTAGAAAATGGCAATTCACCTCAAGTCTGGCTTGTGCAGCTTAAACAGTAAATCTTTGACATGGTCGTTGCACCCCAAGTTGTTATAACATTGCACTGGGATCGACATGTCTTTCCTCGTTATTCTCTTAGTGTTGGAAAGCCCTTGCACTCTGCCGGTCTTGCTGCCATTGCACGCAGGTGGGTTTCCACACTAATACTTCTCTATCGCCTTAAAAAGTCCGTGCCTTTCTTTCAGGGTGCTGTCAACTCGTTTGTCGTTGTGTACAGCCACAGTTCAGCCTCAGCTGTCCCCCTTCGTCCACCTTCATCACGATGCAGGATGCGAGGCAAAGCACTGCACTTGAGTGATCCCTCAACGGACCTCAAGGAAAGCATGTCCTATTGCATGCGGGTTTGACGTCCACACCCCCGCCCTACGAAAAAAGGCGTCGGCTGATATGGGGTCAGGTCTGGGGAAGGCGCCTCCTTAGGACTGAACCATACATTGCAGCCACTTCTGCACAGTAGGATAGGACCTCTACTTTCGCCTGCATTGTTTTATAAATTAGAAGGGGGAACTGTGGTAAGCCATTGTTGTAAATTGTGGCCGCCATTAGAAGATGGCGCCGGCTTCCACTGTGGCCTGTGATAAACAAATTCCTTTGTGGAGAGTTCGCACGTTATCTCTTGCCACCCTATAAGAAAGATCCACGCGGCGGCTTAAGATTGATACGTGGGAGGCTTTATTAGCCTGTGCTTGGGCCCTCGGGGGAGGAGAAAGAGGGAGAAGAAGAAAAGAAAGGGAGTCACTAAAAGATACTTAAATCAAGGCCTGAATAAACTGCTGAAAGAAGATTCCTGAGTTGCGTCTTCCTTGCGGGCAAGGGGTCGCGACAACATCCATTGATGCATTGTCTTTTCTAATGTCTACAACAATGGACTCAGTGGGATACACACACATAGAAACACTCACCTTGTCAAAGGACTTAATAGAAATATTCCACTCCATACCAAATAAACCGCCTTTCCTACCTATTCTCAGAACATGAGACAAAACCACAAACTCACACCCACACCCACAAAGGCACCTCCTTCCCCCTAGTAGGTCTGTGACTCCCCGGAGTGTCCTCTGACTGGTGGGCCATACTATGTTCCCCGGAAATGACCTCTTCTGTCTCAGATCATGTCTGCTTGGCCAACTCTGTGAAGTTCTCAAGAGTCAGCGGTGAGACACTACCTGCTTTCTCAGGAAAAGCCCCTCTTCACAGGTTTCCTGGCATTTGGCCATCCTCACATATGTAGGTACCAAGAAAGACTGACTCTGTCCTTGGTAATTCCAAATATGTGAGACCACTGGGACTAGAACAGGGACTGTCTCTGGGTGCCTGGCTTCCTGGATCCCAAGTTCAGAGAGTTCCCTCACCAAGGAAGTGAGGTGAGATCACTTCCTTCAGGATCTGAATGATGTCACTGCCTTGGCAACCACTTTGTCCTAACAGTTGCTTCCAAAAGTACCATGAGGTGGAGGCTGCCCCGATTTTCATGGGACACTTTCTCTAGTTAGAATGCTGTATCAACCATAAGCACCCGGGAACAGCTTCCACACAGGACTGGTTTGGTCCATGTTCTATACATTAAGAAGAGAGAGACTGATTCAGACACAACCCTTCATCCTTACCAGAATGATTGCCATGGAAGATGACTTTTGCTTTCTGAGGTACTTCATAGCTGCCTTCATCTTCACCAGGGATCATTTCTGCATTAACATTTGAGTTTCTCAGCAGGTGAAGATCCCCTGGATTCCTGTAGTTTAATACCCACACAGTTCCTGCTCTCCTGCAAAGTTAGTGTATGGTTAGGGTTAATAATATTTTCGATTTGGGTTAGGAATCATTCTGCAGGATGAATAATGGGATTGGGAACCTGCGATATTTATAAGAATATATAGGTGAAATATATGTATGAAAACGGGAATCTAAGAAAGATTTGAAGCCCAGAAGGGCATTGGGCCCTTGGTTTGGATACTTAGTGTTGAATTATGTTCTGTACAATTGTCTCAGTTAAATCGAAATACAATGGCATAGGACCTAGTACCTTGGATGATTGAATGTAGAAGAGAACATCCAGTCAAAAAGGGAGAGTCAGTAGGATTAGGAAGATAGTCAGTAGGTTTAGGAAGAAGAGTGAGTATATGATTTGGAATAAAAAGCTTCTTTAGCAATAGGGTTTCGTTTAGAGAGTGAATGAAAATGTAAGCACATGTGAAGAGTCAGCCAAAATGATGAACTGGGGAAAATATGTAGGAAAGCAAGTGTCAATAGAGACATTACGAAATCAGGCAATGTAAAAAGTGAGTGATAGGATTAGACATTTTCAACAGGCTTGAGTTTGAATATATAATCATAGGAAAAAACAAATATGTCGTCACAAATGGGAATGACATTTGAGAGCATTAGGCAACCTGGACATGGATGCTATTAGTTATCAACATTCACTTTCCTTTTAGGCTTTGGTACAATCATAAGTGTGACATTTTATTTTTTTTTTTTGTTCCGAATATTACTGTGATAAAATGTATATGTAGATTAGGTGACATGAGTATTTCTTTCACCATTTCTGGGAGCAATAATTTGAAGATGTATACATTAGTATTAGGGGCACAAAGAGGTGTAACCTGTTTCTATGAATATAGAGATAATGCATGAATAGACTATACTATGAATAAATAACATAACTGATTCCACTTTAAATAATGGATTGAATTGATATGTGAAAATATATAAGAAATCTTATATTGATATACAATCATTCATTCCAACCAGTTATATATATAATGGTAATATTAGGATTATGGTTTATGATGAATGGTGTTTGAGTTTTGCTTTATAAGTGATGATGTTAAACAAAAATAATGTGTTTGGAAAGAAGTCTCATGAAAAGACTAGTCAAGAAACATGGAGGAATGCATGTGTTCTGAATCAGGAAGTGATTGATCGTGAAACAAATTCCTATAAATTTTCTAATTTGTGACTGAAATATATATCCTATGATGTGCATAAACTGAAGACATAGTAACGTACAAGTGTTGAATAAAAATGAAAGTCAAAATACACATCATGTCCCCTAGGAATCTACTTGCATTGATTTTAAACTGGCTAAGTAACTGTAGAAATATTAGGGTTTGTATGCACCATTCACTGAATTTAGTTTTCAGTACTAGGAAACAATATGTATTGCAGGTGGATGATTATTTCTGAGAATAATATTGTGGAAAGTTGATTATAAATCCACAGATATGAATATGAATGAATTTAGGGAGTGTATCATAAGACACATATATTTCATATTTTATATTTTGAAAAATCTGGAGAGTATATATATATATATATATATATATATATATATATATATATATACACACACACACACACACACGCACATGCACAGATATTAAAAAGTAGCAATACAGGAGATCCATTATGAAGGCAGGCATGGAGAAATCAAGTCTATGATCTCTTCAGCTGCACGGGCATAGGGAGTCGTAAACTGTCTAAATGCTGTTTGCTCAGAATCACTAGGCAATGTTGACCTGTTGTGAATCTGGGGCGAACAGTCTGGGCCCCTCAGAACACACACAGAGCCCGGATTGGCTGCATTCAAGCTTAGATTCGTCTGGATTTTGTGACTCAGCACTAACATTCCCGCTGAAATAACTGGTCGGTCGTTCTGAATTGACAGAGTTAAAAGACAACTGAGCCTTCATAGGCAGTGGCCACAGGATTGAAATGGGGCTTGGCAGATATAGTCAGGACCCACCTGTTGCATTGGTCACCCAGCAAAGGGAACGAATGGTCACCATTTTAATGGGATACGACCATGGCAGAGAACTGACATTACAGGCGGAGGAGATAACTTCATTGAAACCAACGCGACAAGTGTGTAATCCCATTGCCATCTCTCTCAAAACCATGGGGAAACCTCAAGGGCCCTTCCCAGCTCTGCCGTAATGGCCCCTCCCAGGTCTCCCAGGAGCACGATAGCCAGACCTAGGGAATCAGGATTGGCTCGGGACTCGCGGCGTGGAATTCCCGGCTACCACTCCCACCAGTGCTGACAATTGAGGTCTCTTACACCACCTACCGGGGGCATGGCTCCCGGAGGACAAGAAAATTCGCTGGGGGTTCTCAGGCCAAAGCTCTACAAACTTAGGGTCTGAGGGAGGCAAACAGGGAGAGTGTGCCCAGGTGTTCATTAAAACAGGGCTACCAGGAGCAGAGGCCTGGCGTGTAACCAGTATTGTGGTGAGCGTCAAAGGTGAGCGGGGCCTGGCTTGAGGAAGCACAAGAGAAGGCCCTAGGCACTCAGGATTGGAGACCCGCCCAGTCTGGGAGGAAGAGCTGCTGCACAGTGATTGGTTCCCGCTAATTGAGAGGAGAATCTTGGCCCAGTGCACACAGCTCCACCTACTGGAAGAGAAGTAAATTGAACTCTAGGACTGCATGTATTAATATTATTATTTTATTTGTATGCTTTTCTTTTTCTTTGATTTTCATTTTTGTTGTTGTTCTTTAACTTTTTTAATGTTTTTATTTTTTTTAATTTTTTATTTTATTATTATTATTATTATTTTAAATTTTAATTTTCATTTTTAAATTATCATTATTACTTAAAATTTTCTTTATTTTCTATTTTTTTCTTTTGTCTTTTCATTTCTTTTCAATTTTGTTATACCCCCTTCCTTGAATTCTACCTGCCTACTCTCATTCTCCTTAGTGACTTCTTCCCTTCCCTTCTAATATCTTTCCTTCCAAGCATCAAATAAATTTATAAGAGTAAGCAGTAACTCAGTAGTCAAACAGAACAAGAAGTAACATGAGAAGCATAAAAAAGCAAGGAAGAAAAAAAGTGCAAACAATGAAGGACAGCCTAAATATTCAAGAGCATCTAGAGTCATCAGAAAAATGGTCATATAAAGAACTCAAGGAATACCTTAGACAGATGGAATGGAACCTTAAAGAGGATACGAGACAACAAAAACAGTGAAAGAACGCATTGAAAATGAATTACATAAACAGATAAAATAAGAAATTAAGCATCTTTATCAGGAGATAGAGATTATTAGAAAAATCAAACAATAATTCTAGAAATGAAGGAAATGATAAACCAAATTAAAAACTCAATTGAGAGTATCATTAACAGAGTGGAGCAAGTAGAAGACAGAATGTCAGATAATGAAGACAAAATATATCATCTTGAAAAAAACTCTAGCCTAGAAAGAAATGCTGTAAAAAATTATGAGAAAACATCCAAGAGATATGGGATAACATAAAAAAACAAACTTATGAGTCATCCGGAAAGAGGAAGGTACAGAGATTCAAACCAAGGGAATGAGTAACCTGCTGAATGAAATAATTAGAGAAAACTTTCCAGAAACAAAAATGGAAACAGATAAACAAATTGTAGATGCTTACAGGACACTGAGCACACAAAATCACAGTAGAGCCATGCCAAGACACATTGTTATGAAGATATCCAATTTACAAAACAAAGAGAAAATATTAAAAGCTACCAGAGAAAGGAGGCAGATTACAATCAGGGGTAAACCAAAAAGGTTAACAATGGATTTTTTTATCACAGATGCTGGAAGTGAGAAGATCCTGGAACAACGTACTTCAAACACTGAAAGACAATGGATGCCAACCAAGAATTATGTATCCAGCAAAATTAAGCTTAATGTAAGACAAGAAATAAAAATATTTCATGATAAACAAAAGCTAAAAGAATTTGCAGCCAGAAAACCAGCATTGGAAAGCATCTGGAGCAAAACACTACACAAGGAAGAAATGAAAATCAACAACGAAAACCATCAGTGGGAAGTGCCCCAGTAATGACAGAGGGCGGGGAAAAGCTAATCATGGAGAAACAATCTAATTTAAAAAAAAAGATATAGGCAAACATGGGTGGCAGTACAAACCATATATCAATAGTAACTCTAAACGTTAATGGCTTAAACTCTCCAATAAAGTGACATAGGCTTGTAACTTGAATTAAAAAAAAAAACAAATCCAACAATATGTTGCCTCCAGGGGACACATCTGAATGGAAAAGACATACACATGCTGATGGTGAAAGATTGGGAAAATTTATACCATGCACACAGACCTCGTAAGCAAGCAGGGGTGGCCATCCTCCTATCAAATAAAATCGACCTCAAGACTAATTTAATCAAAAGGGATAAGGAAGGACATTATATACTGTTAACAGAAACCATTCACCGACAAGACATAACAATTATCAATATTCACGCAGCAAATAATGGTGCTGCGACGTTCATAAAACAAATTCTCCTCAAGTTCAAGAATCAAATAGACCACAATACAATAATTATGGGTGACTTCAACTCACCTCTCTCACCATTGGACAGATCCTCCAAACAAAAGTTGAATAAAGGAACTATAGAACTCAATATCACAATCAATACCCTAGAC
Source organism: Callospermophilus lateralis (assembly GCF_048772815.1). Taxonomy (NCBI): domain Eukaryota; kingdom Metazoa; phylum Chordata; class Mammalia; order Rodentia; family Sciuridae; genus Callospermophilus; species Callospermophilus lateralis. The sequence goes on along the minus strand of NW_027512065.1, from coordinate 406,492 downwards.
TTAACTGACATATATACAATATATCAACCATCATCAAGTGGATATACTTTTTTCTCAGCAGCACATGGATCCTTCTAAAAAATAGACCATATGTTATGCCATAGGGCAACCCTCAGTAAATATACAGGGGAGGAGATAATACCATGAATTTTTTGTGATCATAATGGAATGAAACTGGAAACCAATGATAAAAGAAAAAAGAAAAAATCATACATCACCTGCAAAATGAACAATATGTTACTGAATGATCAATGTGTTACAGAAGACATAAAGGAGGAAATAAAAAAATTCTTCGAGATAAATGAAAATACAGACACAACATATCAGATTCTATGGGACACAATGAAAGAAGTTTTAAGGGGTAAATTCATCGCCTAGAGGTCATTCCTCAAAATAGAAAAGAAAAACAAATAAATGAGCTCACACTTCATCTCAAAGCCTTAGAAAAGGAAGAGCAAAACAACAGCAAATGTAGCAGAAGGCAAGAAATAATTAAAATCATAGCGAAATTGAAACAAAAGAAACTATTGAAAAAATTAACAAAACTAAAAGTTGGTTCTTCGAAAAGATAAATAAGATCGACAGACCCTTAGCCGTGCTAACGAAGAGAAGAAGAGAGAGAACTCAAATTACTAACATACGGGATGAAAAAGGCAATATCACAACAGATGCAACATAAATACAGAAGAAAATTAGAAATTATTTGGAAAACTGTATTCCAATAAAATAGAAAATAGTGAAGACATCGATAAATTTCTTAAGTCATATGATTTGCCCAGACTGAGTCATAAGGGAACACACAATTTAAACAGACCAATATCAATGGATGAAGTAGAAGAAGCAATCAAAAGACTACCAACCAAGAAAAGCCCAGGACCGGATGGGTATACAGCAGAGTTTTACAAAACCTTTAAAGAAGAATTAATACCAATACTTTTCAAGTTATTCAGGAAATAGAAAAACTGGGAGCTCTGCCAAATTCATTCTATGAGGCCAACATCACCCTGATTCTGAAACCAGACAAAGACACCTCAAAGAAAGAAAACTACAGACCAATATCTCTGATGAACCTAGATGCAAGAATCCTCATTAAAATTCTGGTGAATTGGATAGAAAGGCACATCAATAAAATTGTGCACCATGATCAACTAGGATTCATCCCTGGGATGCAAGCCTGGTTCAATATAGGGAAATCAATAAATGTTATTCACAACATCATTGGACTTAAAGATAAGAACCATATGATCATCTCGATAGATGCAGAAAAACCATTCAACAAAGTAGAGCATTCCTTTATGTTCAAAACATTTTAAAAACTAGGGATAACAGGAACTTACCTCGACATTGTAAAAGCTATCTATGTTAAGCCTCAGGCTAGCATCATTCTGAATGGAGAAAAGTTGAAGGCATTCCCTTTAAAATCTGGAACAAGACAGGGATGTCCTCTATCACCACTTCTATTCAATATATTTCTCGAAAAAACTGGCCAGAGCAATTAGAGAGATGAAAGACTTTAAAGGCATAAAAATAGGAAAAGAAGAACTTAAATTATCACTATTTGCAGATGACATGATTCTATACATAGAAGACCCAAAAGGGTCTACAGAAAAAACTACTAGAACTAATAAATGAATGCAGCAATGTGGCAGGATACAAAATCAACATGCATAAATCAAAGGCATTTCTGTATATTAGCGACAAAACTTCTGAAACAAAAATGAGTCCAAACACTGCATTCCCAATTTCCTCAAAATAATTAAATACTTGGGAATCAACCTAACAAAAGAGGTGAAAGATTTATATAATGCAAACTACAGAACCCTAAAAAGAGAAATAGAATAAGATCTTAGAAGATGGAAAAATATACCCCGTTCATGGATAGCCAGAACTAACATCATCAATATGGCGATATTACCAAAAGTTCTCTATAGGTTTAATGCAATGCCAATCAAAATCCCAAAGGAATTTTTTGTAGAAATAGATAAAGCAATCATAAAATTCAAATGGAAAAATAAAAGACCCAGAATAGCAAAAGCAATTCTAAGCAGGAAGTGTGAATCAGGCAGTATAGCGATACCAGTTTTCAAACTATATTACAGAGCAATCATAATAAAAACAGCATGGTACTTGTACGAAAACAGGTGGGTGGACCAATGGTACTGAATGGAGGACACAGAGACTAATCCAAAAAGCTACAACTATCTTATATTTGATAAAGGAGCTAATGGCCTGCAATGGAGGAAGGATAGCATCTTCATCAAATGGTGTTTGGTAAACTGAAAATCCATATGCAACAAAATGAAACTGAATCCCCTCCTCTCGCCATGCACAAAAGTTAACTCAAAGTGGATCAAGGAGCTAGATTCAAATCAGAGTCTCTGCGTCTGATAGAAGAAAAAGTTGGCTCCGATCTACATATTGTGTGGTCAGGCTCTGAATTCCTTAATAGGACACCCATAAAACAAGAGTTAATAACAAGAATCAAGAAATGGGACTTACTTAAACTGAATTTTTTTTTCTCAGAAAGAGAAACAATAAGAGAGGTAAATATGGAGCCTACATCATGGGAACAAATTTTTAGTCCTCACCCTTCACATGGAGCCCTAATATCTAGAGTATACAAAGTATACAAATAACTCAGAAAATTATACAATAAGATAACCAATAACCCAATGGGCCAAGGACCTGAACAGAAACTTCTCGGAGGAGGACATAGAATCAATTAACAAGTACATGAAAAAATGCTCTCCATTTCTAGCAGTAAGAGAAATGCAAATAAAAACCACCCTAAAATACCATCTCAATCCAGTGAGATTGGCAGCCATAATGAAGTCAAACAACAACAAGTGCTGGCGAGGATGTGGGGAAAAGGGTACTCTTGTACATTGCTGGTGGGACTGAAACTGGTGCAGCCAATTTGGAAAGCAGTATGGAGACTCCTGTGAAAGCTTGGAATGGAAGCACCATTTGACCCAGCTATTGCCCTTCTTGGACTATTCCCTGAAGACCTTAAAAGAGCGTACTACAGGGATACTGCCACATCAATTTTCATAGCAGCACAATTCACAATTGCTACACTGTGGAACCAACCCAGATGCCCTTCAATAGATGAATGAATAAAAAAATGTGACTTTAATATACTATGGAGGATTACGCAGCACTAAAATATGCCAAAATAATGGAATTTGCAGGGAAATGCATGGCACTAGAGCAGATTATGCTTAGTGAATCTAGCCAATCCCTAAAAAACAAATACCAAATATCTTCTTTGATATAATGAGAGCAACTAAGAACAGAGCAGGGAGGAAGAGCATGAAGAAAAGATTAACATTAAGCAGAAACATGAGGTGGGAGGGAAAGGGAGAGAAGAGGGAAATTGCATGGTAATGGAGAGAGACACTTATTGTTACACAAAATTACATATAAGAGGTTGTGGGAAAATAAACAAGGAGAGAAATGAATTACAGTAGGTATGGTAGAGAGAAAAGATGGGAAGAGAAGGGAGGGGGTATAGTAGAGTATAGGAAAGGTAGCAGAATACAACAGTAACTAATAGGGCATTATGTAAAAATATGGATGTGTAACTGATGTGATTCTGCAATCTGTATTTGGAGTAAAAATGGGAGTTCATACCCCACTTGAATCTAATGTATGAAATATGATATGTCAAGAGCTTTGTAATGTTTTGAGCAACCAATAAAAAAAGTAGCGATATATATGCCAATAGAAATTCATCATGAAATATATATAATCCACAGATTGAAAAATATTAATTTTACTGAACATGAAATTATGTATAATGTTATTCAACTAGGATGCTCACCCATAGGTTGAATTTTCAGTTCCAACAGCGTTTAGGAGGAGTGATCTCTTCTCTCAATTTGCATCTGCCAATTCAGCCACCTCACAAGTGTATACGAGTGATATCAGGTAGGATTCTATATGTGCATATAAAAATACATGTGCTGAATAGGCTACAGAGAAAGGGAGACAGGGATTCATATATTTGATAATTTTAAAAACACATGTAGAACTATTTCAACAAAAAATTGACTAGATTTATAACTCCTACAAAATATAATGCAAAAGGCAATCCAACTATACACCATGCCTCCTCTGAACTGCTTGTATTTCTTTTCTTTTTGGGTTACTTTTCACCATCATATTAGGATCATTAGTCAGAGTCTAGTAGGGTATGGGTTAGTGTCAGGGATTCAGTATTTCAAATGGAAAATTGAAAAATGAATCCAATGTGTATGTAAATATGTGCTACACAAAAATCTTCTCACTCATATCCAGAACAATGCCTTGACATTACCTTCACCCAAGTAAGACACAATTATAGTAGAAAAGTGTGAAAATCTATGAATACATATATGGAATGGAATATCCTCGGGAGTTCACAACCTTGGAGGTGGTAGAGGCGTTTCCAAAAGTAAAGGACAGGGTAAACACTCCACAAACAAAGAGCTCTGCTGGCCTAAGACTTCTTGGAATACTGCCTCTGAGGTTGGGCACTTGAAATATATGTTGTTGTCATGAGCTTTGGCTTTCTTTGTAGTGAGACCATAAAAGCTGGGTCTGCTTCTATGTGACCTGGAAGACATGATTTCTTATTTTCCAATGAACATGAGGCAGCAGTGCTCATTTTTCTCTTTGTAGGTAAACTATGTCCACTGGAGGCTAAGTGTCTCCCGGTGGGGACTGTGAAGACATTTGATCATCCTCCACTTTTCGTGGTGTGTCTTGCTGCTACACTGGGAATTTGGTACTTGCTTCACACAATATAAGAAGTTCATCTGGGATACAGTGCTGGAGCGTGTTCTGTCACGTGGGGTGGGTTAGCGTCGGCAGGAGAATGTACCAACCAGTCTTCTATCCCACATAGCTTGTCCCAATAACCATAGCAACCTGATTATGAACATTGCCCTGAAACCTCTCCACATAACAAGATGCCTTTACCTACAAGGGAATGGGGGCTGCGCCATATCAGTCACAAGCCATTTGTAAGCCGATAGCCGATCCACATGGCCCCACCTTGATGTTTCATCACATACCTGCCCACCACTACTCTAGGCCCACTACTCACCAGGCTCCAAATTCCTGGCATCTCGTATTCTACACCATTTTCATGAAACCCAGTCAAACAAGGCACTGTCTGGTATACACATGATCAGCAACAGGACATCCAAAGTTTCTGCAGTGCCACCTGGTCATGGGAATTTCAAAACTTTTATGGTATTTATCTAGCAATTTTTCAAGGATGAAGTTACAGGCACTGTGGGTTTCAATTCATTCAGGAACCGTTAAGTGTTGAGAAAGCTCATTTAAATGAATGCTCTGGAGAACTTTAAAGTCAAGGCTTCTCAAAGAGTTGCCAACAGGTCACATGAAGCCAGGCCAATTGACGTCTACAATGTGAGGTCCATGTGTGTTTTGAATCTCAACTATGGCTACCAAGTCTTTCAGAATAAAATCATGTGATATCCTGGCTGAGATTCCCAGGCCTCTGTGGAAAGCCACCCTGGGCCAAGATCTCAGTTTCCAAGAGTGAGTCTCATGCGTGGCCTCCTAAAATCCCAACACAATTCATGGCAATACTTCTCTGAGGTCAGTTCCAGAACTCAGTCTCTAAGGGTAAATCATACCAGATTTCAAGCCCAGGTGGACCCAGTCATCCCTTCCAACTGCCACAAAAATGACCAAAATTAAAATGAAATCACTCCCACAGGGCCATAATCTTTTTCCTTGTAGACACTCATCATAACCTCTAGCTGGATGTTTCAATGAGCACAAGGTAGTGTCCAAAATAAGCTCACTTGCCCCTCATTTGCCTAAAAACATGGTGGCCTGAACACTATTCCTGTGAACCAGGAGTGATCAAATATTCCTGCTGTTAAAGTGTTCCGCTTCTCCAATTTGAGGCCTACTGGCTGAAGCCTATAAATTCTTGTTGTGATTTGGAGTCATGAGAAAACCCAAGCACATGTGGGCTTGCCTCTGCAGGGATTTCAAAGACTCATTTGACCCTAAGGATCCCTATTCTCACTTGATGGAGATCAGGAACCTAAAACAAGAAGGCAAAAATATTCATCCACAATGACTTCTCTTTTGGTCATTTTGGTTTTGGAACCACATGGGATCTTTCTTTAGATCCATCAGATGCCACAACCTCTTTCAAGGACAAGAGGCTGATTCAGACACATTCCATTCCAAAGCAATTAAGCAAAGAGCCACAGGTGATGTCCATTCATTTCCATATGAAAACAGTCTTCTTAATGCTACACAACTGGGTGGCCTGAGGCAAAGACTTTCCTGATATTCAGGATAATAGAAACAGAAGTAAGCAAATGGCCCAAAGAAGGGTTTCTCCACTGAGACATTACTGGTCACACTGATATCTGAGTTTTCTGAGATGCTCCCATTCCCTTAAGCTATCCAGTACATGGCCATGTCACAGAGCCCTGTGGTGTAACATATCTGGGACTCAAAACCATGAGCCTATTCTGGAGAGTGGCTGGAAAACACGAAGAAAACAGGAACTTAAGAAGATAGTAGATGTTGCCCATCCATAAGGCGAGCTGCAGTCCATTCATCAATTGGGCAGTAAGAATGTGGGGAAGCTTTCAACTAGAGACAACGTTTCCATTGATGCATTCTCTTTTCTAATGTCTACAACAACGGATACACTGGGATACACAGACATAGAAACACTCACCATGTCAAAGGACTTACTAGAAATAGTCCACTCCAAACCAAATAAACCACCTTTCCTAGCTATTCTCAGAACATCAGAAAAAACCACAAACTCACACCTACAACAGCAAAGGCGATTCTTTCACCCAAGTAGGTCTGTGATTATCCGAAGTGTCTTCTGACTGGTGGGCCATATTATGTTCCCCAAAAAATGGCCTGTCCTGTTTCAGATCTGGTCTCCTTGGCCAATTCTGTGAAGTTGTCAGGAGCCAGTGGTTTGCCACTACCTACTTTCTCAGGAAAGGCCCCTCTTCCAAGCTCTGCTGGAATTTGGCCATCCTCACATCAGTAGGTACCAAGAAAGACTGACTATGTCTTTGGGAAAAACAAATAAGTTAGCCCACTGGGACTCAGAGTGAGACTGACTCTGGGTGCCTGGCTTCCGGGATCCCAAGTTCAGAGAATTCCATCACCAAGGAAGTGAAGTGAGGTCACTTCTTTCAGGAACTGAATATGGTCACTGCCTTGGTAACCACTTTGTCCTAACAGTTGCTTCCAAGGTTCCTATGAGATGGAATCTGCCCCAACATCCTGTGACACATTCAGAAGTTAGAATGGTATATCAACCATAGGCACCCAGGAACAGCTCTCCACACAGGCCTGCATAGGTCCATCTTCTCTACTTTAAGAAGGCAGAGGCTGATTAAGACACATCAATTCTTCCTGACCAGGTTGTTTGCCATGGAAGATGACTATTGCTCTCTCAGGTCCTACATAGCTGCCTTCATATTCTCCAAGGATCATTTCTCCGTGGATCTTTTAGGTTCTCAGCAGGTGGAAGATAATCTACATTCCTATATTGTAAGACCCACTCTGTCCCTGCTCTTCTGTAAGTTGTATTGAAGGAAGAGTGTATGGTTAGGGTTAATAATAGGTTCGATTTGGGTTACGAACCATTCTGCAGGATGAATAATGGCATTGGCAACCTGTGGTATTTACAAGAGTATATATGTGAAATATAACTATGAAAGCAGAAATCTAGGTAAGATTTGAAGCCCAGAAGGGCATTGGGGACTTGAGTGGGATACTTAGCTTTGAGTTATGTGCTGCACAGATGTCTCAAATAAATCAATATACACTGGCATCTGACCTTGTACTTTGGATGATTGAATGTTGAAGAGAACATCCAGTCAAAAAGCGATAATCGGTAGGATTAGGAAGGTAGTCGGTAGGTTTAGAAAGAAGAGTGAGTATAGGATTTGGACCAAAAGTTCTTTAGCAATAGGGTTTCGGGTAGAGAGTGTATGTAAATGTCAGTACATGTGAAGAGTCAGTCACAATGATGAACTGGGGAAAACATGTAGGAAAGCAGATATCAATAGAGACATTAGGAAATCAAGCAAAGTATAAAGTGTGTGATAGGGTTAGACATTTTCAACAGGTTTGAGGTTGAATATATAATATTAGGAAGAAACAAATATGTAGTCACCAATAGGATTGATATTTGAGAGCATTAGGCAACCTGGACATGGATGTTTTTAGTAATCCATGCTCACTTTCTATTTAGGCTTTGGTACAATTGTAAGTGTGACCTTTGCTTTTGGTGTCCAGAATATTTCTGTGATAAAATGTGTATGTAGATCAGGTGACATGAGTATTTCTTCCACCATTTCTTGGAGCAATATTTTGAAGACTTATAAATTAGTATGGTCGTACAAAGAGGTGTACCCTATTTCTATGAATATACACATAATGCATGAATAGACCATACTGTGAATAAATAATATAACTGGATCCACTTTAAATAATGGATTGAATAGATATCTGAAAATATATAAGAAATGTTATATTGATATACAATCATTCATTCCAACCAGTTATATATCTAATGATCATCTTAGGGTTATGGTTTATCATGAAGGGTTTGTGAGTTTTGTTTCAAAATTGATTATGGAAATCAAAAATAATATATTTGGAAAAAAGTCTCATGAATAGACCAGTAAAGAAACATAGAGGAATACATGTGTTCTGAAGCAGGAAGTGATTGAAAGTGAAACAAATGCCTATAAATTTGCCAATTAGTGAATCAAATATATATTCTATGATGTACATAAACTGAAGAAATAGTAATGTACCAGTGTGGAATAAAAATTAACGTCAAAATACACATCATGTTCCATAGTAACCTACATGCATTGATGTTAAACTGGGTTAGTTAATGTAGACATATTAGGATTTGTATGCACCTTTCACTGAAGTTAGTTTTCAGTACTAGGAAACAAATATGTATTTCGGGTGGATGAATATTTCTAAGAATAATCTTGTGAAAAGTTGATTATTAATCCACATACATGAACATGAATGAATTTAGGGATTGTATATAAGACACATATATTTCATATTTTTAAAAATCTGGAGAGTATAAATATATATATATATATATATATATATATATATATACACACACACACACACACACACACACACACACACACACACAAACATAGACATTAATAAGTAGCAATATATATGCCAATCGAAATTCATCATGAAATATATATCATAAAGATGCAAAAACATTCATTTTACTGAACATGGGTTTATGTATTATGTTGTTCTACTGGGAAGCTCACCCATAGGTTGAATTTTCAGTTCCAACAGGGTTTAGGAGGAGTGATCACTTCTCACACTTTGTATCTGCTATGTCATGTAATTCACAAGAATGTACGTGTGATACCATGCAGGATTCTATTTGTGCATATAAAAATACATGTGCTGAATAGGCTCCAGAGAATGGGAGACAGTAGTTCACATATTTGTTACCTTTGAAAACACATCGAGAACTATTTCAATTAAAAATTGACTAGATTTATAACACCTACCCTTTATCATGCAAAAGGCAAGTCGAACTCTGAACTGCATGTACTTATATACTGTTTGGGTTATTTTTCTCCATCATATTAGAATTAGTAGTCAGAGTCTAGTAGAATATGTGTTAGTGTCAGGGATTCAGAATTTCGAATGGAAAATAGGAAAATTAATCCAATGTGTATGCAAATATGTGCTACAACAAATCTTCCCACTCTCATCCAGAACCATGCTTTGACATTACCTTCGCCCCAAGTAAGACACAATTAGAGAAGAAGAGTTACAAAATCTGTGATTACATTTCTGGAATGGAAAATGCTCAAGAGTGCACAAACTTGGAGGTGGTATAGGAGTTTCCAAAAATAAGGACAAAGTACACACTCCACAAACATGGAGCTCTGCTTGCCTAAAACTTTTTGAGAAACTGCCACTGAGGTTGGGCACTGAAATATAGGTTGTTGTCACGAGTTAAGCTTCCTTTGTAGTGAGACCCTCAAAGCTGGGTCTGCATCTATGTGACCAGGAGGACAAAGTTTCTTATTTTACAATGAACACGAGGCAGCAGTGCTGAATTCTCTCTTTGTAGGTAAACTGTGGCCACTGGGTGCTTAGTGTCTCCCCGTGTGGACTGTGAAGCCATATAGTCATCCTCCATTTCGTGGCGTTTCTTCCTGCTGCACTGGGAGTTTGGTATTTGCTTCACGAAATACAGGGAGTTCACCTGGGACAAAGTGCAAGAGGGAGTTCTGTCACGTGTGGTGGGTCAGGGTCTGCAGGATGATACAAGAACCAGGCCTCTATCCCACATAGCTTGAGCCCTTGACCATAGCAACCTGATTCTGAACAATGTCCTGAAATCTCTCCATATAACAAGTTGCCTTTACACGGAAGGTTCTGCTGGCTGCGCCATATCAGTCACAAGCCATTTGGAAGCCAATGGCAGATCCAAATGGCCCCACACAGATGTTTTATCACATACCTGCCCAACACTGCTCTAGGCCCACTACTCAACAGAGTCCAACTTACTGACATCTCTGTTCTACACCATTTACATGAAACCCAGTAAAACAAGACACTGTCTGGAACATTCATGATCAGCAACATGTCATCCAAAGGTTCTCCAGTGCCACCTGGTGATGGGAATTTCAAAAATTTCATGGTATTTATCTAGCCATTTTTCAAGGATGAAGTTGGAGGCACTGTGAGTTTCAATTCATTCAGGAACCATTAGATGGTTAGGAAGCTCATTTCAATGAAAGCTCTGGAGAACACTCACAGGTAAGGCTTCCCAAAGAGTGGTGAAAAGATCACATGATGTTTAGCTCATTTAGCTCTACAATGTGAGGTCCATATGAGTTTTGACTCTCAATGATGGGTGCCAAGTCTTTCAGAATAAAATCATGTGGTATCCTGGCTGAGAGGCCCAGTGCTCTGTGGAAAGCCACCCTGGGCCTAGAACTCAGTTTCCAAGGGCGACACTCATGCCTGGCTTTCTGAAACCTCAACACTATTCATGGCAATACTTCTCTGAGTTCAGTTGCAGAACTCAGTCTCTAAGGGAATCACACCAGAGTTCAAGCACATGTGGACCAAGTCATCTCTTCTAACCGCCACCCAAATGAACACAATTTAAATTAAAAGACTCCAACACACATAATAACCTCTGGCTAGAGTTTTCCATGAGGGGGACAGCTCAAGTCCGTGTCCCAAATAAGCTCTCTTGCACCTAAATTGCCTAATTCAGGGTGGCATGGACACCCTTCTTGTGAACCAGGAGAGATCAAATAGGCCTCCCATTAATACTGCTCCACTTCTTCAATTTGAGGTCAACTGACTGTGGGGTTTGGATTCTTTATGTGAATTGGAGTCTTGAGAAAACCCAAGCAACCATGGGCTAGCCTCTGCAGAGCTCTGAAGATCTCATTTTACCCAAAGGATCCCTATTCTGACTTGATGGAGTTCAGGAAAGTTACAGAGGAAGGCGAGAGACTTCATCCACAAGGACTGCTCTTTGGCCATTTTGGTTTTGGATGTACACATGGGATCTTTCTTTATATCCGTCAGAAGGTGAGAAACTAAGCCACAGCCTCACACAGGGCAAATAGGCTGATTCAGACACTTCCTCTCCAAAACAATTAAGCAAGGAACCACAGGTAATACCCATTCATTTCCATTTGAAAACTGTTTTCTTCAGGCTTCACAAAGTGGTGGCCTGCGGAAAAGACCTTCCTGACATTCAGGGCAACAGAAGAAAAGGTAAGCAAAAGGCCCCAAGCATGGTTTCTCCACTGAGACTTTACTGATCACACTGATATCTGAGTTTTCTGAGATGCTCGCCATTCCCTTTAGCTATCTAGTACATGGTCATTTCACAGAGCTTCGTGGTTGTACATATCTTAAACACAAAACCATGAGCCTATTCTGGAGAGTGGCCAGAATTCAGGAAGAAAACAGGATCTTAGGAAGATAGTAGGTGTTGCCCATCAATAAGGCAAGCTGCAGTCCATTAATTAATTGGGAAGGATGAATGCTGGGAAGCTTTCTACCTGACAGGACATATTCATTGATGCATTCTCTCTTCTAATGTCTACAACCACGGGCGCAGTGGGATACACTGACATAGAAACACTAGCGTTGTCAAACGACTTACTAGAAACCGTTCACTCCAAACAAAACAAACCTTCTTTCATACCTATTCTCAGAACATGAGACAAAAACCACAAACTCACACCCACATCACAAAGGCACCTCCTTCCCCCATGTAGGACTGTGACTATCCGGAGAGTCCTCTGACTGGTGGGCCATACTATGTTCCCAGAAATGGCCTGTTCTGTCTCAAATCTGGTCTTCTTCGCCAACTCTGTGAAGTTTTCAGGATCAAGTGGTGAGTCAATGCCTGCTTTCTCAGGAAATCCCCCTCTCCATAGCTTTTCTTGCATTTGGCCATCCTCACATCAGTAGGTCCCAAGAAAGACTGAGTCTGTCCTTGGTAAATCAAAATAAGTTTGACAACTGGGACTGGGACCGGGACTGGCTCTGGGTGCCAGGCTTCCTGGATTTCAAGTTCAGAGAGTTCTATCACCATAGAAGTTAGGTGAGGTCACTTCCTTTAGGAACTGAATTTGGTCACTGCCTTGGCAACAACTTTGTCCTAACAGTTGCTTCTAAGGTTCCCATGAGAAGGAGGCTGCCCCTACTTTCTGTGACACTTTCACAAGTTAGAATGGTATGTCAACCATTGGCACGCAGGAGAAGCTCTCAACACATCCCTGCTTTGGTCCATCTTCTCTACATTAAGAAGAGAGTGGCTGATTCAGACACATCCCTTCATCATGAGCAGGTTGTTTGCCATGGAAGACTTTTGCTCTCTCAGGTCCTTCATAGTTGACTACATCTTCTCCAGGGATCATTTCTTCATGGACCTTTGAGGTTCTCAGCAGGTGGAAGATCCTCTATATTGCTGTATTTTAAGACCAACTCTGTCCCCGCTCTTCTGTAAAATTAGATTGAGAGAACAGTGTATGGTTAGGGTTAATAACAGGTTCAATTTGGGTGAGAAAAGAAACTACATGGTTGAGCAAACAGGGTCCTACAGTTAACAATACTATGAGAATTATTAATGGACCAGCCTGGGTGGATAAAAGCGTAGTTAACCAGGTGGACTATGTGAACCAAGGCTCAAACATCCTTTTGGGGGCCTATGTCTTTCTTTGACCCTCTTCAAGTCGTTTTCTTAATTTACTCATAGATTCTTTTACAACTCCAGTATTGTCGGCATAAAAACATCATTCTTTCCTCAATGCAAGCAAAAAGGCACCCTTCTCTCATGAAGAGGAGGGCCAACACTCGCCTGCTCTGTAAACAACTTCAGAGAGAGAGAGGTTAAAATTCCTGTAAAGCTGTGATGCGGTTTTTAATGTCTTTAAGCTTTGGTCTATTTCTGCTTCTAATTGTGTCTTTGGTGTGTCTCATGGACTAGGGCATTTGTTCCTGTGCCCACCCCTTTAGCAACTATTATTCCTAATAGGATGGCTAAAGTGAGGGATACAGGTTCCTGGTGGAACCGGGTTGTATGCCCCCCTATTTGATCTTTAAATGAACCTGCATCCTGATAGAGCACTCTCGAAAACATCTGCATCATTACATAATTAATCGCATCTATTGACCATTTTATGAAAACATAAATAATGTTAAAGTGTATAGAATTATACTGTTGTAGGGATGGACAAGGAAAGGCACCTAAGATAGCACCAAAGACAGGAAAGCAGTTTTATTTGGTTGCATCCGTATTTAGAGGGCATTGCTTCTGTTGTAATCAATTAATCCACTGAACCCCAAGTTTTGGTAGTTTTAGTATTTGTACCCAACATGTAAGGGAAGGGGCTCAGAAGTTCACAGTCTGCAGAAATTTACACAAATCAGTTTTTGTTTCTGTTTTTTTCCTCTGTTCTGTGCACGTTAACTTTTCAAGGACACCTTGGAACGGGAGAGCTTTTTTGTCTCTTTTTTTTCCTCCTTGCCAGCTGTCACCATGGAGCCCAGTTGGTAACTTTTTTATCTTAGAAATGTAGCCATCTCTGTGAAGCCCCAGCTCAAGGCCAGAGTCCTTGTTCACATATTTTGTGAAAAACTGGTAAGGCGATGTCTAGCTTAGGGGTGGTGATTTTTCCAGCCAGTGGCCAAGTAGAACAGGGCAACACGAAGAGTGGAAGTTTATCTCCATTGAACTTTTTCAGAGGGACTCTTTTGCTGAAAGACCTAAAGTAAGCCTTGGTGAAGACTTCTGGAGAATGTCATTTAAGACATTTCTGTGGACCTGGTACAGAGGGGGATGACAGGGAAGGCGATGCTGAGAGCAGCTCTGTGGATCTGAGAATGAGGAAGGAGAGATGCCAGAGAATAATGGGAAAGGGGTTTGGGATTTTCATAGAACAAAAACTTGAGCAGTAGAACAGGTAGAGCAGAGGGGAAGACGGGAGTGAGTATTCCAAAAAGCCTGTGAGGGACTTTAAATTCTTAGAACCTGTTTTCAGTGATGACAAATCAACTTTAAAGGTCATTTTCATTACATCTTGGATAGGGGTCTGAGGGCTCTTCTCAGCTGGTTTGAGCTTTGGCTAAGCTTGCTAGAGGACTTGGTGGGACCTAGTGCAGACACTGACAGGAAAAGAGAGGAGTGAGTGGGTGGAGGGGTACCTCGGTACCTGCTTCCTCAGCAAGGGAGCAATGTTCTGAGATCCAGCGGAGGTTTGGGTTTTTGATCTAGTAATTGGAGGGGAGAAATCAGGTTGCTGAGGTGGGAGTGAAAGCAGAGAGTCTAGAGCAGAAGACTGAGTGTGAGGAACTATTGGGGAAGCATAGTACAGGATGTGAGCGCAGGAGGAAAAAGGATTCCACATAGGGGAATTTCCCCCTTTTGAGCACTTGCCAAAGTTAAAAATGTCATGCAGAATTTGAAGATCTAGAGAACCCTCTGGGGGCCATAGTTTTTGGTTGTCTAATTGGTAATATGGCCAATGCTGTGTACTGAATTTGATGAGGAGTTTGGTTTCCACCAGGCAGCCCCTGTATGCTCACATCCCCATGACTTACACAAGAAGTCGGCTTTTCCCCCACAAAGCCATGGCTGTTTGTCGCTTTGATAGTCTGCCGGGCATACATAGTAATATAGGCTAGCCAACCTGCATCTGGCTCGCGTGTCCCTGCATCCATAATGTTTGTTTCAATTATCTATGGTATGGAAGGGATTTAATGAAATTTTAGTGAGATCCTCTTCATCAGGTATATCTCAAAAGGAAAGACCTCTACCGAGCTGAAAAATGTCTGGGTGGAGAGATAGCCACCAGATCCCTAAGGGGGCCGTTAAGGTCTCTTTAATGGTTCTATTTATTTTTTCTACCTGTCCTGAGTTCTGGGATATATAAGCATAATGTAACTTCCAATTAATCCACAGGGTCCTGGTTAACACCTGACTTACCTGGGCCATGAACACCAGTCCATTATCAGTCCATTAGGCAGATCGTATCTTGGAAAAATATCTTTCAGGATCTTCTTGAAAACCATTTGCGCCGTTTTTTTTTTTTTTTTTTTTTTTGTGTGTGTGTGTGTGTGTGTAAGGCTTCAATCCATCCTGAAAATGTATCTACAAAGACTAGGAGATATTTAAGTCCATACCTTGCTGGCTTAATTTCATTAATGTCCACTTCCCAGAATTGTCCTGGTCTGGTTCCTCGTAGGTGCTTTCCTCTAGGAAACTTGGAAGGGTAAGCATTACCCAATTGACGGATCCGACAGGCTTTTGTTACCCGTTCAGTTATTTCCTTTCGCTGTGAGTTGGTTAGTGGAGAACTCTGTTCTTAATCCTACAGTAATGCCTGCAGTTTCTTTGAACCAAGGTGAGTGAGTTGATGTGCATTTTTAACGTAGTGTAGGGCTTGCTGTAATTGCAGGCTGAGCTCAGTGAAGTTGAGGTGTTCAGTGTCAGTGTCCTTAGATGTTATCAAAAACTTCCTGGTACTCAGGGTTCCATTGGAATTGGGCATCTTCCTTTAACAGCGGTATAAAGGAGCAGCTAAGGACGCAAACCCAGGTATCCATAACCTGCAAAAGCCAGCAGTCCCAAGAAATTCTCTGAGTTGTCTGCTGTAAGATGGGGGTGGTATCTACACAATGGTTTGTTTTCTGGGCTCAGTGAGCCATCGTTTACTGCCCCTAAGGGAATAGCCCAGGAAGATTACTTCATGCTAGCAAATTTGGGCCTTTTTGGCCGAAACTCTATACCCGAGTTGAGCAAGCTCATGTAATAGTGCTTGGGTCCCAGACTCACAGTTTTCCTTGGTGTTGGCTGCCAGTAGCAGGTCATCAACATATTGAAGCTGGGTAACTTCAGGGTGCGTAGTTCTGAAGTTGTTGAGATCTCTGTGGAGGGCTTCAACAAAGAGAGTGGGGGAGTTTTTGAACCCCTGTGGGAGTCTAGTCCAAGTTAGTTGACCAGACGTTTTGGTTTCTGGGTCTACCCACCCGAAAGCAAACAGCAACTGACTATCTTTATGCAGAGGCAAGCAAAAGAAAGCATCTTTTAAGTTCAGAACAGTATATAATTTCCGCTCAGGGTTCAGAGTGCTAAGCAGATTGTACGGATTAGGTACCGTGGGGTGAATGTCCTGCACTCTTTTGTTGATCTCTCTTAGCTCTTTAATGGGGTGATAGTCCCCGGTTCCTGGCTTTTTTTTTTTTCTAGTAGCAGGGGAGTGTTCCAGGCCGATTGACAGGGCCTTAGGACTCCTAAGGCCAGATATTTCTGAATATGGGGCCTTATCCCACCTTTAGTTTTTTTGCTTAGAGGATATTATTTGACATTGATTGGGGAGACTGAGGTTTTTAACTCCACTGTTATTGGAGGTTGTTTCACGGCCAGACCTAACACCGCAGTTTTTGCCCAGGCATCTGGGTAATCTGTTATCCATTTTTGGGGTAGCTTGCTTGTTTGATCAGTCTTGGGGGGTGTGAAGAGTGGACGTTCATCTTCTACTAATATAGTTAATGCGGTGACTATAGGAGTTTTACTGAAGGATTTACAAATTTCATTTGGGGGCCTTCAGGGTTAAAAGTTATTTTGGCCCAGAGCTTGGTGAGCAGATCTCTGCCCATCAATGGGTGCGGGCATTCTGGTCTTACTAGGAAGGAGTGATGGATTTTTTCTTTCCCCAGGTCCATGGTCCTCTTAGTTGTCTAAGCCCGATATTTACTGTCATCAGCCCTTTGAACTAGAGACCTTTTATTTGATAGAGGGCCCAATGGGGCCTTAAGGGCTGAGTATACTGCTCCTGTATTCACTTCAAAGTTTGCTGGAGTCCCCTTCACTTCAAAAGTTACCCTGAGCTAGGGGAAGGGATCTGAGCCCCGACTTTCTTAGTCATCCTCCAGAGTCAGAATGGCCAGCTGGCGTGGCTGTCTCTTTATAGGGAACTCTATGGCCCAGTATCCTTTTTCTTTAGTGTAGGCACACTGATCTGAGGCCAGGGGTGGCCTCTGGCATGGGCCCTTCCTGTCACCCAGTGTCTTAATTTCTGGCCTCTTTCTTGTTGTGATCAGGACCTTAGTCAATGCCTTAGTCTGTCTTTTGCTTCTCTCATCCTCTGTTTGCTCCCTTTCTTTCTCCCTGTTTCTCTCTTATAGTATACTTTCTTGGCTTCTTTGACTAAATCTATCTTTTATTTTTTTTTTTAATATCCATGGCAGCTTGCTCAATTAAGGCCATCATGACAGATGCCTTTTAATCCGCTGCCTGAGGATCGAAAGAAGTATATCTCTTATATGCCTCCATGATTCTCTCTAGAAACATAAAGGGAGATTCATCAGGCCTTTGAATAATTTCTCTTACCATGGCCAAATTAGTTGGTCACCCAGCGGTCCCTTGGAGACCCGCTGTTAGAGCCTGGCAATAATTGAACAGATGCTCCCTATCTTCCAACGTGTTGGGGTCCCTGTTGAATAGGTTTAAGGAGAAGCCAGCTTTCATTATGTTGGGAAGTTGTGTTGGTCGCCCATCAGGTCTGAGGATATTTTTTCTACATTCCAGGAGATTTTTCTCTCATTGCTCTGTCATGAAGAGAGTCGCTAGGTGGTGTTGACAGTCACCCGAAGTAGGCAGGTGTGAAAACGTCGGTGAGTTCTCTGAGTTCTTTTAGCCGGGCCAGCTTCCTCCAGGGAAGGAGGGGCTGTCTGTGCTGCGGGACAGTCATCTTGATGGCACTGGGCCAGCCTAGCTTCCTCGAATGGTGGAGAGGCTGAGTCAGCAGAAGGGAAATCACTTAGAGGGTGTTGGGGGTTGGGAGACGAGGGCAGATGATAAGGAGGGGGAGGAGAGTCCAGTAGAGTCTTGAGACTCAAGGAGAACAGAGGGTGGAGGAGGAGGAGCAGAGAGTTTGAGAGATAGAATTGTGGGGGAAGGAGTAGGAGCAGGTGCAGGGACAAGGAAAGGCTTGACCCATGGAGGAGGAGATTTGTAGAGGTACTGACAAGTTAAGATATATGGCTGTTGATTTGGATGTCTATGTGGCCCCTGGTGAAAGACAATATCTCGGACTTTTCAAATAAGTGCGAAGTACCAAGATCCTTCTAGGAGCCATCCGACTGCAATGGTGGGTCATTCTGTGACACAGAATCTGCCAGGTCTGGCGTTTTACTGAAAAAGAAAGATTCTGAGCCCTTAAGCAGAATTTGGTCCAGTGATCAAGGGTCAGGGACAGAGGCATTGAAATGATCTGTCCCATAATAAAATATACACAGACAGTGAAAGCAACGACACACAACACAGACAAGACAAGACAATAAAGACAGGCAATGGACGTCCAATACTGAGACCAGGACTGACTAGTCGGCAAAACCTGAAGGGCTGGCAATACCGAATCAGAAACAAAATATCACTGAGTCGAGGAGACTATTGTTCCTCGATTTCCCGAGTCTATATCCCAGGGACATGGTCTGTGGCTCTGTGGCATGTGTGTCAGCCACCATGGGAGAGAGCTCACGCTCTTTACCAATAGCCATTTTGCCATACCCTAACCTGAAGCCTGAAACCAGAAAGATGGGTCTTATTTACCCCCAGAGGAGCCCGTTGGGGGTATTTTGTCTGCAGCTGCCAGATCTCGCTAGGGCCACCAGATGTAAAGGTTGGGCGAGCATCTGTGGCAGAGACCACCAAGAGACTGTCTCATGCAACAGCAAAGGGTTTATTGGGAGTCCGGCATGAAGGGCTCAGAGATCACTTGAACAGAGCAGAGAGCCCTGAGAACAGCTTAAGAAATGCTTATATATTTTCCTTGGGGAGGGCAGGGAGAGAAATTTATTGATGGGTAATGGCAAGTGGGCAGTTTGCGTGCAACTGGTTGAGGGAGTACATTCTGCAGTTTGGCAGTTGGGGACAGCACATTCTGGGAACAAGAATAGTAAACAGTTCTCAAGATTACAACGGTGTTTTGTTAAGCATACAGAAAAACAGGAAGTGACAAGTATCTATTTTATTAACCTTTCAATATAAGTATGAAAACAGAAATCTAGGTAAGATTTGAAGTCCAGAAGTTCATTTGGCCCTTGATTGGTATACTTACCATTGAATTACGTTCTGTAGAGATGTCGCAGAAATATGGATATACAATGTCATAGGACCTTGTACCTTCTCGGAGGTCAGTTCCAAAACACAGTCTCTAAGCAGAATCACACCAAAGTGCAAGCCAAGTTGGACCCAGTTATCTCTTCCAACTTCCACACAAATGACCGCAGTTAAAACCAAAACACTCTCACATGACACTCATCTTCTTCCATATAGACACTCATCATAACTTCTGGCAGGAGGATTCCATGAGAGGCGCAGCACAAGACAGTGTCCCAAATAAGCTCCCTTTCCCCTCATTTACCAAAAGTCAGGGTGGCCTGGACACCCTTCCTGTGATCCAGGAGTGATCAAATATGCCTGCCCTTAACACAGCTCTGTTCTCCAATTTGAGGCCTACTGACTGTCGGTTTAGATTCTTTATTTGAATTGGATTCATAAGAAAACCCAAGAACCTATGGGCTAGCATCTGCAGGGCTTTGAATAACTCATTTGACCCATTGGATCCCTATTCTCACTTGAGGGAGGTATAGAACCTTACGGAGGAATGCGAGAGACTTCATCCACAATGACTGATTTTTGGTCATTTTGATTTGAATCCACACATGGGATCTTTCTTATGATCCATCAGGTGCTAAGAATCTAAGCTCTAGGCTCACACAGGGCCAAGGGGCTGATTCAGACACATCCCTTTCCAAAGCGATTAAGCAAACAGCCACAGGTGATGCCCACTCATTTCCGTTTGAAAACTGTTTTCTTCTGGAATCTCGAAGGCGTGGCCTGAGGCAAAGACCTTCCTGACATTCAGGGCAACAGAACAATAGGTAATCAAAAGGCCAATTGCAGGGTTTCTCCACTGAGACTATCCTGGTCACACTGGTATCTGAGTTTTCTGAGATTCTTGCCAATTCCTTCAGCTATCCATTACATGTCCATGTCACAGTGCTTGGAGGTGCTACATATCGTGGACACAAAAGCATGAGTCTATTCTGGAGAGTGGCCAGAATTCAGGAAGAAAACAGGAACTTAGGAAGATAGCCGGTGTTGCCCATTGATAAGGCAAGCCCTAGAGCATTCATTAGTTGGGCAGGATGAATGCTGGGAAGCTTTCTAATAGACAGGAAACATCCATTGATGCATTCTCTTTTCTAACGTCTACAACCAAGGACACAGTGGGTTACACAGACATAGAATCACTCGCACTGTCCAACAACTTACTAGAAACAGTTCACTCCAAACCAAACAAACCGACTTTCCTACCTATTCTCTGAACATGAGACAAAACCACAAGCACACATCCACATCCACAAAGGCACCTCCTTCCCCCAAGTAGGTCTCTCACTCTCCGGAGTGTCCTCTGACTGCTGGGCCATACTGTGTTCCCCCAATATGGCCTGTCCTGTCTCAGATCTGGTCTCCTTGTCCAACTCTGTGAAGTGGTCAGGAGCCAGCTGTGAGCCACTACCTGCTTTTTCAAAAAAGGCCCCTCTTCAGAGTTTTCCTGGCTTTTGGCCATCCTCACATCAGTAGGTACCAAGAAAGACTGACTCTGTCCTTGCTAAATCGAAGCAAGTGAGACCACTGGGACTGGGACGGGGATTGGCTCTCTGTGCCTGGCTTCCTGGATCCCAAGTTCAGAGAGTTCCATTACCAAGGAAGTGAGGTGAGGTCTCATCCTTCAGGAACTGAATGAGGTCACTGCCTTGGCAACCACTTTGTCCAAACAGTTGCTTCCAAGCGTACCATGAGAAGGAGGCTGACCCTACTTTCTGTGGCACTTTCACAAATTAGAATGGTATATAAACCATAGGCACCAAGGAACAGCTCTCCACTAAGGCCTGGTTTGGTCCATCTTCTCTATATTAGGAAGAGAGCCTTTAGTCCCGGGAGCATTGCAGTGAACCTCTGCACTAAAACTATTAGCAAGCACCTGATGGAGGAGGCCTCCATAGGTAAGTGGCGCCTTTATAACATCTGATATCCGGTTAAGGGAGATCTCTTCTGATGACAGAGATGTGGCCTGGGGAGACTCACATATACTCCTGTCCAGGACAGTAACAAGAATCATTCTGTCCTCTGTTCTGTTCTGTAGGAAATTCCTCTGGAAGTGTAGAGAGGTGCCCACGGGCACGCACGCGCTCGTACCCTGGAGCTTTAGCAAGATCTTGCACTGTACCACTGTTTTTCTGTTTAGGCACCGGGTTTCTGTTTTTCTTTGTGTGTGTGTGTGTGTGTGTGTGTGTGTGTGTGTGTTTTGTTCTGCGTTCTATTTTTTTGTTTGTTTGTTTGCTTTTGCTCATTTTGTTGTGTGATTTCAGTGGTAAAAACTTAAGGATATTGGACGTGAAAATGGGTAATAAAGAGAGTAAGCCTGACACCCGTTTGAACTGTGTTTTAAGGAACTGCGATGAACTTTACCCCCCTTTGTTAAGCAGGATGATAGAAGCCCCTAGCTGGCTGCCTGGAGCACACCCATTGCAGAGGGCAATGCCTGCTGGGGACCTAAGAACTGAGTATCTCCCAGGTTAACAAGTGAAACTCCTTTAAAACCCCTTGTCCCTCCAGATCAAGAGAGTCACAAAATTTGGCAGAGTCCCCTGTGTTTCTCCTTTGTTAGCAAAGCAATTAACTTTCCCTTTTCTTTTTCTCAGAACCCATTCCTCATTATTTAATTGGTATAAATTGGCTTCTAGGTCAGGAACCGAACTTTAAGTTACAAATTTGGTATCCCCCCTCCTCCCCAGAACTTTGTGAGAGCTGTCTACTGAAATGTTAGGAGATGGAGCTTGCTTGGGGTGGAACTGAACCATAGGAGCTAATCCTGTAACTAAAAGGAGGGACTGAGGGACCCCCAGCAGCTGCCAAAGCCCTGTTGATTCAGGGAATACCCTCCTTCCTTCCGTGCACTGTAAGAATTACGCCACCTCTGTCTTGTTAAAAAAGAGAAAAAGAAAAAGGGGACACTAAATTCATTAAAGTCACCATATAGACACTTTATTTTCCATTTCAGGTTGCCCCTCTGTTAAAACATCTGGTCCCCCCCATGGTGCCACTGGTGTAGTAGATTTTTATGGTGCCACTGGTGTAGTAGATTTTTCTCTTATCTGCTCTGGTTTAAAGGATTCTGTCTGGCAACCATAGTCTCTACCTCCTTTCTGTCTGTCTTGTGTCTTTTTTTCTGGTCCTTTAAGACATGTGCAATAATGTGTTGATATTATAAATTTTTTCTTGGGAATGATCTTAGCTGAATGTGTGTCTAAATGATGATGTTTTATCATAACAAAATGGTATCTGAATGGGTTTTTGAAGCATTGCACAATCTTGCAGTTAAAAGTCGGGTTTAGGTAATTGTTTAGTTTAAGATTTCAGGTAATTCATGCCAGAGAACTTAAATACTTAGGATGGAAAACTGAAGAACTCTACTTCCAATTGGCAAGTAACTTCCCAATCATTCAGTCTTTTTTTTTTTTTTTTTAACCAATTTTGATTTCGGTAGCCAGGGAAAATGTCACTGTGTGTACCAGTGCATTAATTTGGACAAGGATAGTAAACCATAGTATGGTATCTGTTGACAAAATAAGATGTAAAGACATAAAATTTTGTGAATTGTATCTTAAACTTGTATCATAATTTTCAACACCCAAACCTGAAAATTATGGTTAAAATGCCTTAGGCCTGAGGTGTCTGCTCAGAATAGCAGTTTTTTCCTGCTCCTTCCAGACCTCATCCATGACTTATGTTGAAATGCAAATGAAAGAAGCCTGCAAGCTTAGTAGGAGACTGATTTGATGCCTAACGGAAAAAAAAAGGAAATTGTATGGTATTTACTAATTACTGGCCAGTCGTTTTTTCTAGGACTCTTATTTTTTTCCTTAGATTCTGTATTTTCTTTTTGAGCTCATGATTCTGAGCATGCAGACCTAGGTTAATGTTTTTCTGATCAGTTCTATCTTTGACCAACTGTGGACTTTTTGAAACATTGCAATAAAGATTTAACCTGCGAAAAACTACAAGGCCTTTACTATTATTATGTGTGTACAATTTTGTTATGTGTTGTCTGTCTATATATACATATGTTCGTATATCATATATATGATACACAAATTAACATATATAAGGAGCGCTCATAAAAAAAGCGCTCATAAAAACAAATTTTAAAAAGTGGATCCAAAGATCTTTAGTTCACGTGGTTTAAATGTTTCAATTTAAATTGGATAAACAGATAAAAATAAATGTTTTTAAATTTAAGCTTACAAATTTTTCTAGGTGTTCAAAAATCTAATAAAATATTAATATCTACAAAACGTCTAATGTGCCTTGGTTCTAGGACATTTTCTTCAACATAAAAATGGTTTACACTGTTCATAAATTTCTCTAATATTTTGATAAATAAGTAAAGTAAATTTGATATGGGATTACTCATTCGTGAGTACTTTTGTTAGATATCTGATTCATTTACTAAGGTCTGTATGAGTTTTTACTAAACTCTATATAAGATTTTAAAAATCAGTCATGTGTTAATGAGACAAAAATTTTTTGAAACATAAGTTTACCCATAACATTGTGTTTATTAAGTTTTATTTTTTCTAGAGCAAGGAACCATAAAAATTAAACAACTTATTAAATCAGAACTGTTATTTTAGAGCACTGTACTGCCATTTCTTTAAAAGGTAAACTTGGTTAATGTAGAAACATCAATGTAATTGTGATGCTATTAATGTTTTCATATCTTACAGGTATGCAAGTCTGTAAGGTAGAAACTTTAAAAGAGCATTATATCAAGCTGGTGTTCTGAAGTTGTATGGTAAAAAAAATATATTGGAGATTTATTTACCTGTTATCAATAAGATATGTAAAGTTTCATGTTACTTTTTACATTGTGGAACAATTTAAATGTATTTTTAAGTTAATGAGAGCCTAATCTATGTAAAAGTTGAAAACTTTCAGGCTTTCTTTAATTCATGTTTTAAATGTGATATCATATGATGTTAGCTAATGTTCATGAGACCGCAATTTATGTAAACTTTGTCAAATGATATTTAAAAATAAAGATCAGCTTTAGAACTAAAATACTTAAGATTTATAAAGAGCCCTGCCTTACCTGAGATAAGGCTGTGTGTCCCATTTTACTATATGTGAGAATGACTACGAAACCAGTAGGTCAGATAATATTTCTTTAAAGTTATGTTAAAAACCTAAAAAATGTCAAGATTCCTAGGATCTAAAACAGGGGATATAAAGTAATACTCAGCCAAAAAATTTAGGGTAGCTATTACACGAACTAAGTATTTTTACTTTTGTTAATTTTATTTTGAAATTTTCTTATAAGTGATCTAAAGATTCCCTGTTAGTTGCTTTAAGAACACAACATGGGTTTATTCAAGATAATAAGTCATCACCTACAATACAGACAGAATAATACAGATCCCAATTAATTAAAAGATAATTATAAAGTTATAGACATTAAAGTCCAGTACTCTTAATATAAGGCTGTTAAAATTTATTTGCTGGATGTTTAAGATTAGGATTTAAAATTAAAGTTAAATGAAAAGGGCCAAGAAAACCAATATTTTGGCTCTTACCCTCTGAGTCAATCTGAATCCAGGGAACAGGGGACTTCTCTAAAGAGCTTTTCAACTCTGAGCCACATAACCTCCTGATCAGGGAGATTAATGAGACCACTGGAGAACAGAAAGCCAATCAGTGCATTTGTTACGAGAGTCATCAGAGAAAGGAGATATCCCTGATGCTTCTGAGGGAAGCCAAATGGTCAAGCACGACCTGGACCCACCTAGCGCAAATGGCACTAGCAGAATTGAAAATCTGCTCTCGTTTTTCCAGAATTGACTCCCATAAAGCTCAGCTGACTGTTAACAATAGATAGAAACAAAAGTCCGTTTGACTGCTTCATCTTAAACACTTTGGAAAGACAGTTAAGACCAAAATACAGCCATTCCTGGGCATTTTAAATAATAATAATATAATAAAAATAATAATAATAATAATAATAATAATAATAATAATAATAATATTTTAAGGTATGCACTTTATTTTAGCCTCCCAAAATAAGTAAGACTGGAGGCTACAAAGAAGGATTCTCAGACAGGAATGCCTGATACTTATAAAAAGAGACTATCAAGAAGAGCTGCCACAGGCAGAAATTTCTAATTTAAGGCCTGCAGATATTCCTAACCTACACAGGTAGGCTTGGTGTTTGCTAGTACGATTATCCAGCCCTGAGTAACAGAATTAAAGGTTTCTCTATTAGACATAGTGGTCATACAAAAAAAAAAAGGATTTTACAAGATCAGATGACATTAAATTGTTAAACTGTATCTTACGGGGAGGGACAACTGTAACACTAAAAGTTAAATATTAATTTGATAGTCCTGATAACTGGGGATATTAAAGACTGGTGAGGGAACTTCCATACAGTGACATGTTCCAGCTGCTGCAACATTTATTCAGTACTCATGGTTTTTGTTTCTCTCATAGAAGAACCCATCCCCAGATGACTTTACAACCTGTTCTTCCCCAACCAGACTTCAATCCGAACTGACTTCTAAAAGGCAACTCATGTCCCCCAACTGACTTATAAAAGGCAACTCATGTCCCTCACGCCCACTCACTTCACCCTGTCTCAGGTCAGAAGAAGAAATAATGATTGACGCCACTCTTCTTACAACAATGAAGAGAAAGATAAATAGACTATCAATATAAGTAATTAATTAAGTCAGGTAAAATCAGGGAGATCGGTTTTGTGTGAGTTCTAAAAATTTGGAGAATCTTACCTGAGGGATTAAAATTTCCTCAGTGCTCTTCCCCTAATCTATTAAAGATTTGAAAGGGACACAGAGAAAAGGGGGAAATGATAGACCCAACCTGATCTTTTATTAAAATTGGGAGCCATCTTGCCACAAAGCCATGAAAAGATAATTTTGGCTTTACCATAAATTACTGCAAGTTCTGAACCTGCTTGAAGTGCCTGCCCGTGCCTTGAACTCACGCATGCCCAGCTCTCTGACCAGATAGCAGCCCTCTCTGAAACTTTAGTGACACATCATAAATATTTGCCTTCTCTGGCCAGACAACATCCCTCTCTGAGGCTCTAATGGTCCTCTGAATTCTGATGTAGGGACAGCAAAAAAAATCTAAACTACCATTAGTGTGATGCTTGTCAGAGTTCTGTTATCTGTAACACCCCTTTTGTGTAACTTTCTGGGCTATAAAGCTGGGCTGTAGGAAAGCTGGGGTTGCTGTCTTGTTCCGGCTGTTTTGGGAGGGGAGGCAGCATGAAAGGTGGAAATAATAAGATTAATTTAATTTGATTTTAATTAGAGTCAGTGGTCTTTTCTTGTGTCCTTGTCTAACAGTTAACACTCCAAAAACATGGAGCTCTGCCAGCCTAAAGACTTCTTGAGGAACTTCCTCTGAGGTTGGGCACTTGAAACATATGTTGTTGTAAGGAGCTTTAGCTTCCTTTCTAGTGAGACCATCAAAGCTGGGTTTGAATCTATGTGACCTGAAGGACATGGTTTCTTGTATTCTAATGAACATAAGGCAGCAGTGCTGAATTTTCTCTTTTTAGGTAAACTGTGGCCACTGGGTGCTAAGTGTCTTCCCGTGTGGACTGTGAAGCCATTTGTTCATCCTCCACTTTTCATGGTGTTTCTTGCTGCTGCACTGGAGGTTGGTATTTGCTGCATGAAATACAATGAGTTCAACTGGGACCCAGTTTTGGAAGGAGTTCAGTCACTTGTGGTGTGTCAGGGTCTGCAGGAGAATGCAACAACCAGGTTATATCTCACAGAGCTTGCCCGCTTGTCCATAGAAATCTGACTCTGAACTTTGCCCTGGAACCTCTCCATGTAAGAAGATGCCTTTACATTGAAGGGTCTGCTGGATGCACAATGTCAGTCACAAGCCATTTGGAAGGCAATGGCAAATCCTCATGGCCACACCACAGATATATTATCACACACCTGCCCACCACTGCAATAGGTCCATTACTCAGCAGGCTCCAACTTACTGGCATCTTTGTTCTACACCATTTTCATGAAACCCGGTCAATCTTGGCATTCTCTCGTACACTCATGATCAGCAACAAGACATCCAAAGGTTCTCCAGTGCCACCTGATTATTGGAATTTCAAAAATTTCATTGTATTTATCTAGCTTTTTTTCATGGATGAAGTTGGAGACACTGTGGGTTTCAGTTCATTCAGGAACCATTAAATGGTGAGGAAGCTCATTTCAATGAAAGCTCTGGAGAACTCTCACAGGCAAGTCTTCCCATAGAGTCTTCAAAAGGTCACATGAAGCCAGGCCCATTGAGGTCTTCAATGTGACGTCCATGGGTGTTCTGACTCTCAACTATGGCCGCCAAATCTTTCAGAATAAAATCATATGATATCCTAGCTGAGATTCCAAGTCTCTGTGTAAAGCCACTCTGTCCTTGATCTCAGTTTCCAAGGGCGAATCCCATGCGTGGCCTCCTAAAATCTGAACACAGTTCATGGCAATATTTCTCTGAGATCAGTTCCAGAACTCAGACTCTAAGGGGAATCACACCAGAGTTCAAGCCCAGGTAGACCCAGTCATCAATTCCAACCACCACACAAATGACCACAATTAAAACCAAAGCACTCCCACAAGGCCCTCATCTTCTTCCATATAGACACTCATCATAACCTGTGGCTTGAGGTTTCCATGAGGGGATCAGTTCAAGAAGGATCCTTAGATCCAAACCTCCCCCGGGACCTTTTGAACTACTGCCAGCGTCTGAAAAAGTGGAGGAAGATTCCCTGTATTGAAGGTTTTAGCCTTCCCACACAGCACCTTTTCTCTTCTCCTCCTGCCCTCCCCCTCAGGTCCTCCTTGCTTGCAATCCCCTCTCTTCCCCTACTTCTACTTCTGACTTCACAGATTCTTCCTCATTCGACCCAGCAGATGAACCCCCACCTTATCCCCAGCCCCATCTGCCCCTTCTCTTCTGCTATACCCTCCTCATCCTCTGCCTGATTCCATGGATCCTCAGCCTTCCATTTTATCCCCCTCCCCTCCGTCCTCTTCTGCCTGCTCTACCTCCTCCTCTTCCAAAGAGACACTCCCTTCCCCTTCCTCTCCTTCCTGTCCGCCGTCTGCCTCTTTCAGTCCTCCTGTTACCAGGTCTAAAGGACTCCTTCCCACCCCTAAGACAATCGCACCCCTTCGTGAGGTAGCTGGTCCCGAGGGTGTCATCAGAGTCCACGTGCTCCTCTCCAGGTCAGACATTACTCAGCTAGAGAGGAAGTTAGGCTCAATCACCACTAAACCCACCACTTACATACGGGAGTTTCAATGGGTCCTGCAAGCATATAGCCTCACTCTTCATGACATATACATGCTCTTCGCCAATACACATCTCCCCGAGGAAAGGCAATGGGTCTGGGAGCTAGTCCAAGCCCATGCTGATGAAAATCATAGGACCAATCCTAACCACCCCACGGGCCCTCATGCTGTCCCAGAGCAGGATCCCCTATGGGATTACAACACCCCTGAAGGCTTACAGACTCATGACCTTTTTACATCCTGCCTCTTGGCGGGCCTGAAAAAGGCCACCCGCAAGGCTGTTAACTTTAAAAAGGTGCAGGAGGTCAGTCAAAAGAAGGAGGAAACACCTTCAGAATTCCTGGATAGACTAACCAAGGCCCTTCAACAGTGCACATAACTCGACCCAGAAACCCCTGATGGCCGTCATGTCTTAATGACATATGTTCTGGCCCAAAAATACTCTGACATTAAAGCCAAGCTTAAAAAGCTTGAACAGGGCCCTGCTACTCCTCAGACCAAAATCCTCGCTGTCGCTTTAAAGGTTTTTCATGGTAGAGAGGATGAAAGTGATTGCCGTAGGCAGAGAGCTGAAAATGCCAAATTCCAAATGTTGGCCCAGGTCATTCAGAGAAGGCCATCACCATGCCGTCCCAATGTGACACCCCCTGGAGCTTTCTTCAAATGTGGTAAGGATTGTCCTTCGCCGAGAACACTGTAAAACCCCTGCCCAACATGCCATCAAAGGAGACACTGGGGGGCAGACTGCCCAACAACCCGGAAGGGAGGTTGGTCAGCCACCCGGCAACCCCAGCCTCTCCTGGGCTTGGCAGAGGAGGATTGATGGAGCCCTGGGCCTTCCCTCCAGACTATTACCATCAAGAATCAAGAGCCTAGGGTCACCTTCCTGGTGGATGGACGCTTCATTACCTTCCTCTTGGATATTGGTGCCACTTTTTCAGTCTTGAGGGAGTATTGGGGTCCTACCACACCCTCAAAAACTCCTATTGTCGTGGTAGGAGGTAAACGTATTTTCCCTCAAAATCCCTTTTGTCCTTCACTCACTCCTTTCTCGTTATGAGCCATTGCCCCATTCCCCTTCTGGAAAGGGACATACTCTCACTATTAAAAGTCACCATTCACATATCACCCCACACCTCTCCTACCTCTCATTTCCTCATGATGTTCCTAGGGGCAGATACACCTCCTTCATGCACTCTCCCACGACTATCTAAACCAGTTAACCCTGAGTTTTGGGACACAACTACACCCTTTATGGCTAAATGCAGTCCTATTCATATTGTCTTACGGGACCCTTCAAGATATATTAGTCAACCATGATATCCACTCACAACCACAGCCTTCCTCGGATTAGAAGCCATCATCCAGGATTTATGATGAAAGGGGTATCTTAGGCCTACACACTCTCCTTTCAACACCCCCATTCTGGCAGTAAAGAAACCTAACGTGTCCTACAGGCTGGTTCTAGACCTTCCCCTTGTCAACTCCTCTGTGGTCCCCATCCACCTGCTAGTGTCCAACCCTTACACCCTTTTCTCTCAGATCCCTGCCACTATTACCCACTTCTTGGTCCTAAATTTAAAACATGTGTTCTTTTCTATTCCCTTGTTCTCAGAATCTCAGTATATCTTTGCTTTTACTTGCACTGACTCTTACACCCGCCATTCTCATCAGCTTACCTGGACTGTCCTCCCACAGGGATTCAGGGATAGCCCCCATCTCTTTGGCCAAGTTCTTGCCCAGGACCTCACATCCTTTCACCCGACCTGTCCTGACTCTACTCTCCTTCAATATGTCGATAACCTTCTTCTATGTAGTCCCTCTGGGAACACTCTCAATCCCACACTGCTCAGCTTCTTAATTTCCTAGAAGACAAGGGAAATAGGGAGTCTCCCCACAAGGCCCATGTTTCCCAGTCTTCTGTCACCTATCTTGGTTTTTGCCTTACACCCAGAAAAAAGGAAATAACACTGGATAGGAGGCAACTCCTCTCTTATCTTCCAGTGCCCCATACAAAAGCCAAAATACTATCATTCCTAGGACTAGCAGGTTATTTTAGGGCCTGGATCCCAAATTATTCTCTTCTTTACAAATCCTGTATGACCTAGCAAAGGGACCCCCTAGTGAATCTCTTGCCTCCTTCCCAAACTACAACTTGCGCAGGCTTCAGCAACTTGTCTTAAAGGCACCTGCCCTTCACCTTCCTGATCTTTCAAGACCATTTCATGTATATGTCCATGAAAATGGGAGGCAAGAACTTGGGATCTTAGGTCAAAACTATAGGCCTACATTTGCACCTGTGGCATATTTGTCCAAGCAACTTGACCCTACCATCCGTGAGTGGGCCCCTTGCTTAAGAGCTCTGGCTGCTGGACAAATTTTACACAAAGAAGCCTCTAAGCTTACTTTTGGGGCCCCTTTAACTATCCACTCCCCACATCACTTGAAGGATCTTTTAGCTTATAAGGGCTTTCAAACCCTTCCTCCATCCAGATTTCTGTCGCTCCTCACTTCCTTTCTGGAAAACCCTAATATTACTTTCCTTCCCTGCTCTGCACAGAACCCTGCCTCACTGCTCCCAATGACTCCCACGTCTAACACACCAACTCATAATTGGTTGGAAACCTTAGATGATTTCCTCCCCTGTCATTCTTCCATTTCTGAGTGACTACTAGCCAAGCCTGACCTTATCTGGTTTACTGATGGCAGTTCCTTTAGGCAGAACGGCACTCATTACTTTGGATACGCTGTAGTATCAGCCACTGAGATTATAGAGGCCAAAGCTCTGCCTTCAGGAACTACCAACCAGCAGTCTGAACTTATAGTAGCCACTCGTGCCAGCCTTCTAGCACAAGGCAAATCCCTCACCCTTTATACTGATTCAAAATATGTCTTCCATATCTTATCCCATCCTGCAATATAAAAGGAGCGAGGCCTACTTACCACCAAAGGTAATGTGATCACTAATTCGGCTCTTATAACAAATCTGATAGAGGCCTCCCACTTACCCACCCAGGTGGGAGTTGTCCATTGTAGGTCTAATCAGAAGGACTTCTCTCTTATCACTGAGGGCAATGCCAAAGCTGACCAGGTGGCACAAATGGCTGCTACCACTTCCAATGATGGACCCCCTGGGGGACATATAATGGCCACTTTAGACAGCTCATCTGTAGCCCCTACTTCTTCCAGTAAGAACAAGAATCTCTTCAAGTTCCTTCATAATCTATTCCTTTCCAATTCTCAGTCTTTGACCCTCTTTTTACAGAGCTTCTTCTCGCTCACCCTCTCTGACAAAGCCATGCTACAGAATATAGCCTCTAATTGTCAGATCTGTCAGTGGACCAACACTTATACTCCTTTAAGGCCCAAACCTTTCCCTTCCCACCAAGCCCGGGGACACATTCCCACTGCTGACTGGCAGGTAGACTTCACCAACATGCTCACAGTATGGCGCACTAAATACCTCCTTGTCTTTGTGGACACTTTCTCTGGTTGGATTGAGGCATTTCCCACTTCCAATAAAACGGCTTCCACTGTAGCTTTAATCTTACTGACAGACATCATCCCCAGGTTTGGTATGCCCACTTCTCTACAATATGACAATGGCCCTGAGTTTATTTCTAGGATCACACAAAAGGTCTCTCAAGCCCTCTCCTTCAAGTGGCATTCCCACTGTCCATATTACCCCCAAGCTTCAGGGAAAGTGGAAAGGGTAAATCGTACTCTAAAGGAAGTCCTTACCAAATTGACAATGGAATTAAACTTAGACTGCGTCAAACTCCTTCCCTTGGATTTGCTTCGAATCAGAGCTCTCCCTAAAAACCATCTTTACTGTCTCCCTTTGAGATAATGTATGGAAGACCTCTTATACCCCCTGGGTTGGTCATTTCACAAGGATCTCTCACCCGAGATTTGTCTTTGCCTCTTTTATATCATCTCTGCTCGGAAATCTGGAAATATCAGGACTGGCTTCATCCGGACCCAGTGTCCTCTCCAAACACTCCTCCCATAACACCTGGGAGTCTAGTCTATTATAATACCCCAGAGGAGAAAGGGACTCTTGCCCCAAAATGGAAATGCCCCTATCCTGTCATTCTCTGTACCCCCACTGCCGCCAAACTCTCCTTACCAGACAACCGTCTCACTCCCTGGATTCACATTTCTAGGTTGAAGCCATATCACCAGGAGGTCCCACCTGCTGACGACAGGACCACCCAGAGGAACTCCAAGAATCACCTCCTGAACCTCCCCTTAACTCCTGCTCTCCACACTCATCTCACCCATTTAAGTTGCAGCTCACACGGTGTTCCATGCAGCCCAATTCCTCTTAAAAAAGTCACAATGAGCTCTCCCAACACCCTAATCTTCTGTAACTGCTTGTTTTTTTGTGCTCTGCTTATTTTCTGTACTCTATCGGGACTGGTCTTTACCCACCTCTCCTACCATGTATTTATTCACTCTTCAGGAACGGTACTCAGAACATGGCATGCAGAAGGTCGGTGCAGTGGATACAACTACTTGCTTCATCCACAATTGCACCTCTATTTCCCTAAAATTGTCACCTTCAAGGACCTTCGTCCCTGGTAGCTGGAACTGGCCTTTCATTTGCTTCCTTTTTGATCAAACAAAAGACTATTGTCATTGGTGGCCTGAGATATATAATGGGTGCCCCTATTGGTCATGCAGGTTCCATGATGAACATGGTAGCTATTCTTACCACTCACTTGGTTACCCAAAAGGGTGGACATCTAGTTACCTAAAGTGGCATAAAGGCTCTTCATCTGATAACAATGGATGGTATACTTTAGATATACCTGACCCCAAGGCCAAACGTTGGGGCTATGTTGAGTTTGCTGTCTATGCTCGGACAACCTCAGCCAGACCCACAATGTGGATGACTGTTGGCAGCACCCTGATTATGCCACCTAAGGCAACCATCCAGGTAGTCGAACACATTAAGGAGTCAGAATCAAAACTTCGAGATCTTATCCATAGCTCATCCAAAAAGGATTCAGACCCTTCAACCCCCTCAGGTCCCCCTGACACATGGCTCAATTTGTTACACCAAACTCTTCAATTATTAAAATCCACCCCTCTTTCTGTGCCTCCTTCTCAGTGCTTTCTCTGTGCTTCAATTAGCCGTCCACTTCTAGCAGCGGTCCCATTAGCGGCAGGAAATATTTCAGCAAAAACCTACAATTTCTCTAAGAAAGGACAACCCCTACATGTGACACGTATCCCACTGTGGGAAAGTTATTCCACCAATGCTTTATTTGCTTTCATTTGTTTCCACCTGCCAATAATGAATCCTTTACCAATTTGTTCCTTAAGCTTAAGCACCCAATCGAGCCCTGCGTTTATGCAACCTGGACATTTCCTCTGGTGTAATGGGTCTTTAAGTACCTCAACGATCAATGTCTCTGGCACCTGTTTCTTGGTTACTGTAGTTGCTCAGCTTTCTTTGTATACTCCCACCGAATTCCGACAGTTGTCCCTACCTTCCCGAACCCGTAGGGCAGTCTTTCTGCCGGTTCTTGTAGGCCTCACTTTAACAACCTCAGTGGCGGGTCTCGGACTCTCTGGTGGAGCTATAGGTCATGTTCTATGGGCATCCAATGACCTGCAACAAAAACTGCAGGAAGCACTTGATACCACTGCTGAGTCTCTGGGCTCCTTGCAGCGCCAGGTTACTTCATTGGCACACGTGGCTTTACAGAACCAAAGGGCAATTGATCTTCTCACTGCAGAAAAAGGGGGTACATGCCTATTCCTCAGAGAGGAATGTTGCTATTATGTTAATGAATCTGGGCTGATAGAAAAAACTGTTGTTAAATTGCAGGAATTATCGACCAAATTGCTCAAACCTAGCTCCTCCAATCCCATAACAGGGTTCTTCCAATCCTATCTTGCCATGTACTTACTACCTATCTTGGGGCCCCTTATTGGGATGCTCCCTTTTTGTGCTCTCTTGCCATGCATAATGAAGTTCCTTCAAACCCAACTGCAAAAAATTTTTAATCAAAATTTCAACCAGCTTTTGCTTAGGCACTACCAGCCTCTGATGACAGATGAACCCCTAACATCTCCAAGAGAACAGTTCACTCCGTGATGAAGCTCACTACCAGGCACGATGGAATGCAACGTACATCAGACAGCGGGAGGCAACGAGCTTGGAGAACCTCCTAATCTGCCATCCTGGATTCATGAGTCTTTATGACATTCTAAGCTTCCTCATGGCCCTTGGCCTCTTCTATGTCAGTCCCCCAACATGGAACTTCTGCCAAAAATTGACCTTTGCTTTAATTTTTATCTTCATTCTGTTTTTATTCACTCTGATCTTCTTCAGGTGCTGGTGACGCCATGTCCAGGCAACGCTTCCAGTATTTCCTTGAGTCTCTGTTACAGGACCAGTGCCTGATACCAACAATCTCCTCCATCCAGGACTGGTTTCATGCCATCGACAACTTGTGGCATCAGGGAACTTTCATAGACTTTACCCGTACTGAAGTAGCTATCTATACCACTGGGTTTTATTTCTGGCTGCCATGATATCCCAAGACCTGCCCCCCGAGCATTCGTCCACTTCCCTTTCTAGGCCCCACAGCACCCCTACACAGCAGGAATCAGCCAGAAATGACAAACAACACCCCAATTTCTAAAAAAACAAAAATGGAGGAATGTTAGGAAAAGTATAAATGGCAGCCATACCCCAGAGAAAAACCCCAGCATGGCGCCTAAGGACTTCTTCTTCCTACCTTCTTCTTTTCTGCAGTGGCGTGAAAAGTCCCCGCCCTTGTTAACAATGCAGCCAGCGCCAATTTCAAATCTCGCTGGTGGGGAACCTGAGCCCCAATGAGAACTAATTCCTGGGCTCCGGAGCTGATATCTGAAAAAACTTATTCTCAGAACATGAGACCAAACCACAAACCCACAACCACACCCACAAAGGCACCTCCTTCCCCCAAGTAGGTCTGTGACTATTCGGAGTGTTCTCTGACTGCTGGGCCATACTATGTTCCTCCGAAATGGCCTGTCTTCTCTCAGATCTGGTCTCCTTGGCCAACTCTGTGAAGTTGACAGGAACCAGCGGTGAGCCACTACCTTCTTTCTCAGGAAAGGCCCCTCTTCAGAGCTCTTCTGGCATTTGGACACCTTCAAATCAGTAGGTACCAAGAAAAACTGACCCTGTCCTTGGTAAATCCAAACAAGTGAGACAACTGGGACTGGGACTGGGACTGGCTCGGGGTGCCTGGCTTCCTGGATCCCAAGTTCAGAGAGTTCCAACACCAAGGAAGTGAGGTGAGGTCACTTCCTTCAGGAACTGAATGAGGTCACTGCCTTGGCAACCACTTTGTTTTAACAGTTGCTTCTTATGGTCCCTTTAGATGGAGGCTGCCCCTACTTCCTGTGACCCTTTCATAAGTTAGAACGAGATATAATCCATAGCCTCTCAGGAACAGCTCTCCATAAGGCCTGGTTTGGTCCGTCTTCTCTACATTAAGAAGACAGAGGCTGATTCACACACCAAACTTCATCCTACCAGGTTGTTTTCCATGGAAGATGACTTTTGCTCTCTCAGGTCCTTCATAGCTGCCTACATCTTCTCCAGGGATCATTTCTGCACATACCTTTGAGGTTCTCATCAGGTGGAAGATCCCATACATTCCTGAATTGTAAGACCAACACTGTCACTGCTTTTCTGTAAAGTTAGATTGAGGGAAGAGTGTATGGTTAGTGTTAATAACATTTTCAATTTTGGTTAAAAACCATTCTGCTCGATGAACAATGGTATTGGGAACCTGCGATATTTATAAGAATATAGAG
Source organism: Callospermophilus lateralis (assembly GCF_048772815.1). Taxonomy (NCBI): domain Eukaryota; kingdom Metazoa; phylum Chordata; class Mammalia; order Rodentia; family Sciuridae; genus Callospermophilus; species Callospermophilus lateralis. The sequence continues at coordinate 369,661 of NW_027512065.1, read as the reverse complement.
GTGAAATATATGAACGAAAAGAGAAATCTAAGTAAGAATTGAAGCCCAGAAGGACATTGGGTCCTTGATTGGGATACTTAGCATTGAATTACGTTCTGCACAGATGTCTCAGATAAATCGATATACAATGGCATAGGACCTTGTACCTTGGATGATTGAATGTAGAAGAGAACATCCAGTCAAAAAGGGATAGTCGGTAGGATTAGGAAGACAGTAGGTAGGTTTAGGAAGAAGAGTGAATATAGGATTTGGACCAAAGTTTTTTAGCAATAGGGTTTCGGTTAGAGAGTGAATGTTAGTGATAGCACATGTGAAGATTCAGTCACAATGATGAACTGGGGAAAATATGTAGGAAAGCAGATATCAATAGACACATTACAAAATCATTCAAAGTGTAAACTGAGTGACAGCTTTAGACATATTCAACAGGGTTGAGTTTGAATATATAATCTTTGAAAGAAACAAATATGTAGTCACCAATAGGATTTTCATTTGAGATCATTAGGCAACCTGGACATAGATATTTTTAGTAATCCATGTTCACTTTCCATTTAGGTATGGTACAATCATAAGTGTGAACTTTGCTTTTTGCTGTTCAGAATATTACTGTGATAAAATGCATATGTAGATCAGGTTACATGTATTTGTTCCACCATTTCTGGGAGCAATATTTTGAAGACGTATAAATTAGTATTGGGGGTATAAAGAGGTGTACCCTGTGTCTATGAATATAGAGATAATACATGAATAGACCATACTGTGAATAAATAATATAGCTGGTTCCACTTTAAATAATGGATTGAATTGATATCTGTAACTAAGTAAGAAATCTTATATTGATATACAATCATTCTTTCCAACCACTTTATTGTTTTGATTTTTTTATTCCGCTTGCCCTTCTCTCAGCGCTGGCTAGACAGGTTTTTTTCACCACTGATGGGAGGGCGAGTTGAAAGTCAGGTGCCTCTAGTTTTCCCCTGTCTTTATGCAGGCTCGCTCTGATAATCTCTCCCCCAGAAAGCCTAGGAGAGATTTGATGCAAATTCCCCCAAGTATGGGAAATGAGCTGAGTAACAGCACCTGTTTTATTGTTGCAATCTGTAGGGGAGTGGCTGTCGTTACTTCAGCTCACCAAGATGGTGGCCGTTGGTTTCCTTTGTGGAGTTTCTATTGTGGGGGTTAGAACTGTACCACTTCCTTCCCCATCTGAAACCCTGAACTCAGCCCAGGGCTCAGTGGGGACTCTACTGGCAGAATTCCACAGAATCTGCATCAACGTTTCTCCGTGATTATTGATCGCATCTCGGTGGTGCCCTCCTGTCTGTAGCCACTGGACGGGTCGCGCAGATCAGTCAGACAGGATCTCCGGTCGCAGAGTTGGCTCATGTTTGGGACTCATTTACCGTACCTCAGTGCTAGAAATCCTTCTTCTAGGTTCCAGTGCACCCCCATTTTGCTGTAAGTTCCTAACAAGATAGTTTTTTGTCGTTCTTAGTCGTTAGTCACCTGCGCAGTGGCGCGGTACACTGGGTATGATGCTCTCTATTCGCGGCCATCTTGCAATGTCAAAATATTATGATTTGTATGCACCATTCACTGAAGTTAGTTTTCAGTATTAGGAAACAAATATGTATTTCAGGTGGATGAATATTTCTGAGAATAATCTTGTGAAAAGTTCATTATAAATCCTCATACATGAATATAAATGATTTTAGGAAGTGTATAATAAGACACATATATTTCATATTTTGAAAAATCTGGAGAGTATATATATATATATATATATATATATATATATATATATATATACACACACACACACACACACACACACACACAAACACACACACACAGAGACATTAAAAAGTAGCAATATATATGCCAATCGAAATTCATCATTAAATATATAACATCCACTTATCCAAAAATATACATTTTACTGAAAATGGATTAATGCATAATGTTGGTCAACTAGGAAGCTCACCCATAGGTTAAATTTTCGGTTCCAACAGAGGTTAGGAGGAGTGATCTCTTCTCACAATTTTTATCTGCCATGTCAGCCACCTCAGAAGAATGTACATGTGATACCAGGTAGGATTCTATTTGTGCATATAAAAATACATGTACTTAATAGGCTACAGAAAAGGGAGAGAGGAATTCACATATTTGTTAATTTTAAAAACACATGGAGAACTATGTCAATAAACATTAAATATATATTTTAACTCCTACACAATATAATCCAAAAGGGATGTCCAACTACGTATCATGCCTTCTCTGAATTGCTGGTATTTGTATTCTGTTTGGGTTACTATTCTCCATCATATAAGGATTAGTAGTCAGAGTCTAGTAGGGTATGGGTTAGTGTCAGAGATTCAGTATTTCGAATGGAAAATAGGAAAGTAAACCCAATGTGTTTGCAAATATGTGCTACACAAAAATCTTCCCACTCACATTAAGAACAATCCCTTGATATTACCCTCGCTGGAAGAAATACACAATTAGAGGATAAGAGTTAGAAAATCTGTGAATACATACCCGGAATGGAATATGCTCAGGAGTTCACAACCTTGGAGGTGGTAGATGACTTTCCAAAAATAAAAGACAATGTAAACACTCCACAAACATGGAGCTCTGCAGGCCTAAAGACTTCTTGAGATACTGCCTCTGAGTTGGGACACTTGAAATGTATGTTGTTGTCGGTAGCTTTAGCATCCTATGTAGTGAGAGCATCAAAACTGGGTCAACATCTATGTGACCTGGAGGACATGGTATCTTATTTTACAATGAAAATGAGGCAGCAGTGCTGAATTCTCACTTTGTAGGTAAACTGTGGCAACTGGGGGATAAGTGTCTCTTCGTGTGGACTGTGAAGCCATTTGGTCATACTCTACTTTTCGTGGTGATTCTTGCTGCTGCACTGGGAGTTTGGTATTTGCTTCATGAAATACAAGGAGTTCAACTGGGACACAGTGCTGGAGGGAGTTCTGTCACGTGTGGTGGGACAGAGTCTGCAGGAGAATGCACCAACCAGGCTTATGTCCAACATAGCTTGCCCCCTTGACCATATCAACCTGATTCTGAACATTGCCCAGAAACCTATCCATATAACAAGATGCCTTTTCATATAAGGGTCTGCTGGCTGCATCATGTCAGTCACAAGCCATTTGAAAGCCAACGGCCGATCCACATGAATCCACCAGAGATGTTTTATCTCACACCTACCCACCTTTGCTTTAGGCCCACTACTCATCAGGTTCCAACTTACTGGCATCTCTGTTCTACACAATTTTTTTGTGAAACCCAGTCAATCAAGGCACTTTCTGGTACACTCATGATCAGCAACAGGATCTCCAATGGTTTTCCAGTGCCACCTGGTCATGGGAATTTCAAAAATTTCATGGTATTTATCGAGCCCATTTTTCAAGGATGAAGTTGTAGGCACTGAGGGTTTCATTTAATTCAGTAACCATTAAATGGTGAGGAAGCCCATTTCAATGAACGCTCTGGATAACTCTCACAGGCAAGGCTTCCCAAAGTGTTGCCAAATGGTCACATGAAGCCAGGCCCATTGAGGTCTACAATGTAAAATCCTTGCCTGTTTTGCCTCTCAACTATGGCTGCTAATTCTTTCAGAAAAAAATTATGTGATAACCTGGCTGAGATTCCCTGTGCTCTGTGAAAAGCCTTCCTGGGCACAGATCTCAGTTTCCAAGGGTGACTCTCATGCATAGCCTTCTAAAATCCCAACAAAACTCATGGCAATACTTCTCTGAGATCAGTTCCAGAACTCAGTCTCTAAGGGGAATCACACCAGAGATCAAGACCAGGTGGAGCCAGTCATATTTTTCAACAACCACACTAATAACCACAATTAAAACCAGAACACTTCCACATGGCCATCATCTTCTTCCATATAGACACTCATTTTAACCTCTGGATGGAGGTTTCCATGAGGGTCACAGCCCAAGACAGTGTCCAAAATAAGCTCCCTTGCCCCTCATTTGCTTAAAGTTGGGGTGGCCTGAACACCTTTCTGTGAACCATGACTGATCAAATAGGCCTGCCGTTAATACTGCTCTGCTTCTCCAATTTGAGGACTACTGACTGTGGGGTTTAGAATCTTCATGTGAATTGGAATCATTGGAATCACCTATGGGCTAGCCTCTGAAGGGCTTTGAAGAACTCATTTGACCCAAAGGCACCCTATTCTCACTTGATAGAGGTCAGGAACCTTACAGAGGTAGGGAGAGACTTCATCCACAAGGACTGCTCTTTTGGCCATTTTGGTTTTGGATGAACACGTGGGATGTATAAGGTGCTGAGTATCTAACCACAGCCTCACACAGGGCCAAGAGGCTGTTTCAGAAACATCCATTTCCAATGAAATTAATCAAAGAGCCACAGGTGATGCCCATTCATTTCCATTTGAAAACTGTTTTCTTCAGGCTTCACAAATGAGTGTCCTGAGGTAAAAACCTTCCTGAAATTCAGGGCAGCAGAACAATAGGTAAGCAAAAGCCCGAAAGAAGGGTTTCTCCACTGAGACTTTCCTGGTCCCACTGATATCTGAGTTTTCTTAGATGCTCGCCATTCCCTTCAGCTATCCAGTACATCACCATATCACAGAGCTTGGAGGTGGTACATATCTTGGACACAAAACCATGAGGCTATTCTGGAGAGTTTCCAGAATTCAGGAAGAAAACAGAAACTTAGCAAGAGAGCAGATGTTGCCCTTCAATAAGACAAGCTGCAGTCCATTTGTAAATTGGGCAGGATGAATGTTTGGAAGCTTTCTACTAGACAGGACACATCCATTGATGCATTCTCTTTTCTAATGTCTACAACCACGGACAGAGTGGGATGCACAGACATAGAAGCACTCGCCTTGTCAAACGACTTACTGGAAACAGTCCACACCAATCCAAACAAAGAGCCTTTCCTTCCTATTCTCAGAACATGAGACAAAACCACAAACCCACACACACACACTCAAAGGCACCTCCTTTGCTCAAGTAAGTCTGTGACTATCCAGAGTGTCCTCAGAATGGTGGGCCATTGTATGTTCCCCCAAAATGGCCTGTCCTGTATCAGATCTAGTCTCCTTGGCCAACACTTTGAAGTTGTTAGGAGCCATGGGTGAGCCACTACCTGATTTCCCAGGAAAAGCTCCTCTTCAGAGCTTTCCTGTCATTTGGCCATCGTCACATCAGTAGGTACTAAGAAAGACTGACTCTGTTCTTGATAAATCAAAACAAGTGAGACCACTGGGACTGGGACTGTGACTGGCTCTTGGTGCCTGTCTTCCAGGATCAAACGTCCAGAGAGTTCCATCACCAAGGCAGTGAGGTGAGGTCATTTCCTTCAGGAACTGAATGAGGTCACTGACTTTGCAACCACTTTGTCCTAAAAGTTACATCTAAAAGTCCCATGAGATGGAGGCTGTCCCTACTTCCTGTCACACTTTCACAGTTAGAATGGTATACCAAACATAGGTACCTGGGAACAGCTCTCCACACAGGCCTGGTTTGGTCCATCTTCTCTACATTAAGAAGGTAGAGGCTGATTGAGACACATCCCTTCATCCTGACCAGATAGTTTGCCATGGAAGATGTCTTTTGCTCTCTCAGGTCCTTCATAGCTTCCTTCATCATCTCAGGGGATCATTTCTGCATATACCTTTGATGTCCTCAGCAGGTGGAAGATCCCCCTACATTCCTGTATTGTAAGACCAACTCTGTCCCTCCTCTTCTGTAAAGTTAGATTGAGGGAAAAGTGTATGTTTAGGGTTAATAACATGTTTGATTTGCGTTAGGAATCTTTCTGCCGGATGAATAATGGTATTGGGAGCCTGTGATATTTACAAAAATATATAGGTAAAATATAAGTATAAAAACAGAAATCTAGGTAAGATTGGAAGCCAGAAGGGAACTGGGCCCTTGAGTGGGATACTTAGGTTTGAATTATGTTCTGCACATGTGTCTCAGATAAATTGATATACAATGGCATAGGACCTTATACCTTGGATAATTGATTGTCGAAGAGAACATCGAGTCAAAAAACTATAGTCAGTAGCATTAGGAAGATAGTCAGTAGGTTTAGAAAGAAGAGTGAGTATAGGATTTGGACCAAAAGTTCTTTAGCAATAGGGTTTCGGGTAGAGAGTGAATGTAAATGTCAGCATATGTGAAGTGTCAGTCACAATGATGAACTGGGGGAAATATGTATGAAAGCAGGTATCAATAAAGATATTACGAAATCAGGAAAAGTATGAAGTGAGTGATAGGATTAGACATTTTCAACATGTTTGAGGTTGAATATATAATCTTAGCAAGAAACAAATATGTAGTCACCAATTGGATTTACATTTGAGAGCATTAGGCAACCTGGACATGGTTCTTTTTAGTAATCCACGCTCCCTTGGCATTTAGGCTTTGATACAATCATGAGTGTGACCTTCGCTTTTTGTGTCCAGAATATTCCTGTGATGAAATCTATATATAGATAAGGTGACATGAGTATTTCTTCCACCATTTCTGGGAGCAATATTTTGAAGACGTATAAATTAGTATTGAAGGGTCAAAGAGGAGTACACTGTATCTATGAATATAGAGATAATGCATTAATAGACAATACTGTGAATAAAAAACATAACTGGTTCCAACTTTAAATAATGGATTGAATTGAATCGTGAACATATAGAGGAAATCTTATATTGATATACAATTTTTCATTCCAACCAGTTATACATCTAATGTTAATATTAATGTTATGGTTCATCATGAAGAGTGTGTGAGTTTAGCTTCGAAATTGATTATGGAAATTGAAAATAATGTATTTGGAAAGAAGTCTCATGAAAAGATGAATCAAGTAACATGGAGGAATACATGTGTTCTGAAGCAAGAAGTGTTTGAAAGTGAAACAAATTCCTATATATTTGTGAACTTGTGGATGAAATACATATCCTATGATGTGCAAAAACTGAAGAAATAGTAATGTACCAGTGTTGGATTAAAATGAAGGTCAATATAGACATCATGTCCCATTGGAATCTACTGGCATTGATGTTAAACTAGGTCAGTTACTGTAGAAATATTAGGATTTGTAAACACCATTGATTGAAGTTAGTTTTCAGTACTGGGAAACAAATATGTATTTCAGGTGGATGAATATTTCTGAGAATTATCTTCTGAAAAGTTGATTATAAATCCATATACATGAACATGAATGAATTTACAGAGTGTGTATAAGACACATATATTTCATATTTTGAGAAATCTGGAGATATATATATATATATATATATATATATATATATATATATATATATTTTTTTTTAATAAACACAAATATACATTAAAAAGTATCAATAAATACATGCTAATCATAATTCATCATGTAATATACATCATCCACAGATGCAAAAATATTTATTATACTGAACATGGATTTATGTATAATATTGTTCTACTGGGAAGCTCACACATAGTTTGAATTTTCAGTTCCCACAGGGTTTAGGAGGACTGATCTCTTCTCACAATTTGTATCTGCCAATTCAGCCAACTCATGAAAATGTACGTGTGATACCAGGTAGGATTCTCTATGTGCATATAAAAATACATGTGCTGAGGAGGCTACAGAGAAAGGGAGACATATTAACATATTTGTGAACTTTAAAAACACATGGAGGACTATTTCAATTAAAAATTGAGTAGATTTATAACACCTACCCTTAATCATGCAAAAGGGAAGTCCAACTGTACACCATGTCTCCACTGAACTGCTTGTATTTTCATTCTGTTTGGGTATTATTCTCCATCATATTAGGATTAGTAGTCAGAGTATAGTAGGGTATGAGTTACTGTCAGGGATTCAGTATTTCAAATGGAAAATTGGAAAATGGATCAATGTGTATGCAAATTAGTGTTACACAAAAATTTTCCCACTCTCATTTAGAGCAATAACTTTACATTATTTTCACCCCAAGTAAGACACAATTAGAGGAAAAGAGTTAGAAAATCTTTGAATTCATACCTGAAATGAAAACTGCTCCGGATTTCACAACCTTGGAGATGGTAGAGGAGTTTCCAAAAGTAAGGGACTATGTAAATACTCCACAAACATGAAGATTTGCCAGCCTAAAGACTCTGCAGAAACTGCCTCTAAGATGGACAGTTGAAATATATGTTGTTTCAGGAGCTTTAGCTTTTTTTCTAGTAAGACCATCAAAGCTGTTTATGCATCTCTGTGACCTTGAGCACATGGTTTATAATTTTCCAATTAACATGAAGCAGCAGTGCTGAATTCTCTCTTTGTAGGTAAACTATGGCCACTGGGGTCTATGTGTCTCCCCATGTGGACTGTGAAGCCATTTCATCATCCTCCACTTTTTATAATGTCTCCTGCTGCACTCAGAGTTTTGTATTTGTTTCATGAAATACAAGGAGTTAAACTTGACCACAGTGCTGGAGGGAGTTCTGTCACATGTGGTGGGTCAGGGTCTGCAGGAGAATGCACCAACAGGGCTTGTATACCACATAGGTTGCCTCCGTGACCATAGCAACCTGATTCTGAACATTGCCCTTAAACCTCTCCATATAACATGATGCGTTTACATACAATGTTCTGCTGGCTGCACCATGTCAGTCACAAGCCATTTGGAAGACAATGGCAGATCCACATGACCCCACCACAGATGTTTTATCACACACTTAATCACCTCTGCTCTAGGCCCACTATTCTACAGGCTCCAAATTACTGGCATCTCTGTTCTACACCATATTCATGAAAACCAGTTAATCAAGGCACTGTCTGGTACACTCATGATCAGCAACAGGACATCCAAAGGTTCTTCAGTGCCACCTGGTCATTGGAATTTTAATAATTTCATGGTATTTATCTAGCCAATTTTCAAGGATAAAGTTGGAGGCACTGTTTATTTCAATTCATTCAGGAATTATTCAATGTTGAGGAAGATCATTTCAATGAAAGCTCTGGAGAACTCTCACAGGCAAGGCTTCCCAGAGCATGGCCAAAAGGTCACATGAAGCCACGCCCATTGAGGTCTACAATTGAGGTCCATGTGTGTTTTGACTATCAAATATGGCTGCCAAGTCTTTCAGAATTAAATCATGTGATATCCTGTCTGAGATTCCCAGTGCTCTGTGGAAAGCCACCGTGGGCATAGATCTCAGTTTCCAAGGGCGACTCTCATGCGTGGCCTCTTAAAATCCCCACACAATTTATGGCAATTCTTCCTTGATGTGTGTTCCAGAACTCAGTCTCTAAGGGGAATGACACCAGAGTTCAAGCCCAGGTGGATCCAGTCATCTCTTCCAACTGCCACAAGAATGACCACAATTAAAACCAAAATACACCCACATGGCCCTCATCTTCTTAAATATAGACATTCATCATATGCTCTGGCTGGAGGTTACCATGCGGAATGCATCCCAAGAGAGTGTCCAAAATAATGTTGCTTGCCCCTCATTTGCCTAAAGTCAGGGTGACATGGACACCCTTCCTGTGAACCAGGAGTGATCAAATAGGCCTGTCATTAATACTGCTCTCCTTCTCCAATTTCAGGCCTACTGACTCTCAGGTATAGATTCTTTATGTGATTTGGAGTCTTGAGAAAACACAAGCACCTCTGCAGGGCTTTGAAGAACTCATTTGACCTAAAGGATTCCTATTCACACTTGATGGAGGTAAAGAACCTAACAGAGGAATGCAAGAGACTCATCCACAATGACTAATTTTTTTGCCATTTTGGTTTTGATTGCACACATGGAATCTATCTTTAGATCTATCATGTGCTGAGAATCTAAGCCACAACCTCACAGAGGCCCAAGAGGCTGATTCGGACACATCCCTTTCCAAAGCAATTAAGCAAAGAGCAACATGTTATGCCCATTTATTTCCATTTGAAAACAGTTTTCTTCAGGCTTCACAAAGGGGTGGCCTGAGGCAAAGACCTTCTTGACATTCAGGGCAACATAACCATAAGTATGCAAATAAACCAAAGCAGGGTCTCTCCACTGAGAGTTTACTGGTCACACAGTTATTTGAGTTTTCTAAGATGTTCCCATTCCCTACAGCTATCAAGTACATGGCCATGTCACAGAGCTTGGAGGTGGTACATATCTTGGACTCAAAACCATGGGCCTATTCTTGAGATTTGCCGGAATTCAGGAAGAAAACAGGAACTTAGAAAGTTAGTAGGTGTTTCCCATGCATAAGGCGAGCCACAGTCCATTCCTAAATCGGGCAGGAAGAATGCTGGGAAGCATTCTACTAGACAGGACACATCCTTGATGCATTGTCTTTTCTAATGTCTACAACCACGGACAGAGTGGGAAACACAGACATAGAAGCACTCGCCTTGTCAAACGACTTACTAGAAACAGTCCACTCCAATCCAAACAAACCGCCTTTCCTACCTATTCTCAAAACATTAGACAAAACCACAAACTCACACCCACACCCACAAAGGCACCTCCTTAACTCAAGTAGGTCTGTGAATATCCAGAGTGTCCTCTGACTGGTGGACATACAATATTCCCCTGAAATGGCCTGACCTGTGTCAGATCTGGTCTCCTTGGCTAACTCTGTGAAGGTGTCAGGAGCCAGAGGTGAGCCACTACCTGCTTTCTCAGAAACGGCTCCTCTTCAGAGCTTTCCTGGCATTTGGCCATCCTCACATCAGTAGTTACCAAGAAAGACTGACTCTGTCTTTGGTAAATCCAAACAAGTGTGACCACTGGGACTGGGACTGAGACTGGCTATGGGTGACTGGCTTCATGAATCCCAAGTTCAGAGATTTTAATCACCAAGGAAGTGAGGTGAGGTCACTTCCTTCAGGAACTCAATGAGGTTACTGCCTTGGCAATCACTTTGTCCTACCAGTGGCTTCCAAGTGTCACATGAGAAGGAGGCTGCCCCTACTTCCTGTTACACTTTCACAAGTTAGAAAGGTATATCAATAATAGGCGCCCTGGAACAGCTACCCACATAGGCTGGGTTTGGTCCATTTTCTCTACATTAAGAAGAGAGAGGCTGATTCAGACAGAACCCTTCATCCTGACCAGGTTGTTTGCCATTGAAGATGACTTTTGCTCTCTCAGGTCCTTTATAGCTGCCTTCATTTTCTTCAGGGATCATTTATGCATGTACCTTTGAGGTTTTCATCAGGTGAAATATCTCATACATTCCTGTGTTTTAAGACCAACTCTATCCCTGCTCTTCCGTAAAGTTAGATTGATGGAACAGTGAATGGTTAAGGTTAACAACATGTTTGATTTGGGTTAGAAATCATTCTGCTGGATGAATGATGGTATTTGGAACCTAAAATATTTAAAAGAATATAGAGGTGAAATATAATTATAAAATCAGAAATCTAGGTAATATTCGAAGCCCAGAATGGCATTGGGACCTTGACTGGGATAATTAGCATTGAATTACTTTCTGCACAGATGTCTAAAATAAATCTATAATCAATGGCATAGGATCTTCTACCTTGGATTATTGAATGTACAAGAGAACATCCAGTCAAACAGGGATAGTCGGTAGGATTAGGAAGATAGTCGGTAGGTATAGGAAGAAGAGTGAGTATAGTATTTGGAACAAAAGTTCTTTAGCAATAGGGTTTTGGTTAGAGAGTGAATATGTTTGTCAGCACGTGTGAAGAGTCAATCACAATGATGAACTTGGGAAATATGTAGGAAAGCAGATATCAATAGAGACATTACAAAATCAGGCAAACTATAAAGTGATAGGATTAGACATTTTCAAAGGGTTCAGGTTGAATATATAATCTTAGGAAGAAACACATATGTAGTCAGGAATAGGATTGACATTTGAGAGAATTAGGCAATGTGGACATGGATGTTTTTAGTAATCCATGCTCACTTTCCATTTAGGCTTTGGTACAATAATAAGTGTGACCTTTGCATTTGGTGTCCAGAATATTACTGTAATAAAATGTATATGTAGATCAGGTGAAATGAGTATTTCTTCCACCATTTCCGGGAGCAATATTGTGAAGACGAATAAATTAGTATTGGGGGTACAAAGAGGTGTACGCTGTGTCTATGAATATAGAGATAATGCATAAATAGATCATACTGGGAAAAAATATAACTGGTTCCACTTAAATAATGGATTGAATTGATATCTGAAAATATATAGGAAATCTTATATTGATATACAATCATTCATTCCAAAGAGTTATACATCTAATGGTAATCTTAGAGTTATGGTTTATAATGAAGGGTGTGTGAGTTTTGTTTCAAAAGTGATTACGGAAATAGAAAATAATGTGTTTGGAAAGAAGTCTCATGAGAAGACCAGTCAAGAAACATGGAGGAATACATGTGTTCTGAAGCAGAAAGTGATTGAAAGTGAAACAAGTGCCTATAAACTTCCTAACTTGTGGAATAAATATATATCCTATTATGTGCATAAACTGAAGAAATAGTAATGTAACAGTGTTGAATAAAAATGAACTTCAAAATACACATCATATTCCATAGGAATCTACTTGCATTGATGTAAAACTAGGTCAGTTACTGTAGAAGTGAAAATTGGAAAATAAATCCAATCTGGAATGGGAAATTCTCAGGAGTTCACAACCTTGGATGTGGTGGAGGAGTTTCACAAAGTAAGGGACATTGTAAAGACAACCCAAACATGGAGCTCTGCTGGCCTAAAGACTTCTTGAGAAACTGGCTTTGAGGTTGGGCACTTAAATTTATATTGTTGTCCGGAGCTATAGCTTCTTTGTAGTGAGACCATCAAAGCTGGGTGTGCATCTATGTGACCTGGAGGACATGGTATCTTATTTAATAATGAACATATGGCAGCAGTACTGAATTCCCTGTTTGTAGGTAATCTGTGGCCAATGGGGGCAAAGTGTCTCCCCATGTGGACTGTGAAGCCATTTGTTCATCCTCCATTTTCGTGGTGTTTCTTGCTGCTGCACTGGGAGATTGGTATTTGCTTAACGAAATACAAGGAGTTCAACGGGGACAAGTGCTGGTGGCTACCCCTACTTCATGTGACACTTTTACAAGTTAGAATGGTATATCAACCATAGGCACCCAGGAACAGCTCTCCACACAGGCCTTGTTTGGTCCTTCATATCTGCCTACATCTTCTCCAGGGGTCATATCTGCATGGACCTTTGAGGTTCTCAGCAGGTGGAAGATCCCCTATATTCCTGTATTGTAAGAATAACTCTGTCCCGCTCTTCTGTAAAGTTAGATTGAGGGAACAGTGTATGGTTAGCATTAATAACTTGTTCAATTTGGGTTAGGAATTATTCTGAGGGATGAATAATGATATTGGGAATCTGCTATATTTATAAGAACATAGAGGTGAAATATATGTATGAAAACAGAAATCTAGGTAAGATTTGAAGCCAAGAAGGGAATTGGGCCCTTGATTGGGATACTTAGCATTGAATTACCTTCAGTAGAGTTTTCTTGGATAAATCAATATACAATGGCATAAGACTTTGTACCTTGGATGATTGAATTTAGAAGGGAACATCAACTCCAAAAGGGATAGTCGGTAAGATTAGGAAGATAATCGGTAGTTTTCGGAAGAAGTGTGAGTATAGAATTTGGAAAAAAAAAATCTTTAGCAACAGGGTTTCGATTAGAGAGTGAATGCCAATGTCAGCACATGTGAAGAGTCAGTCACAAAGATGAACTAGGGAAAAAATGTAGGAAAGCAAATATCAAGGAAGACAATAGGAAATTAGGCAAAGTACAAAGTGAGTGTTAGGATTAGACATTTTCAAGAGGATTGAGTTTGAATATATAATCTTAGGAGGAAACAAATATGTAGTCACCAAAGAATGACATTTGAGAGCATTAGGCAACATGGACATGGATGTTTTTAGTAATCCGTGTTCACTTTCCATTTAGGCTTTGTAAAATCATAAGTGTGACCTTTGCAGTTTTGTCCAGAATATTACTGTGATAAAATGTATATGTAGATCAGGTGACATGAGTATTTCTTCAACCATTTCCGGGAGTAATATTGAGAAGACGTATAAATTAGTATTGGGGGTACAAAGAGGTGTACGCTGTGTCTGCGAATATAGAGATAATGCATGAGTAGACCATACTGTGAATAAATAATATAACTGGTTCCACTTTAAATAATTCATTTAATTGATATCTGAAAATATACAGGAAATCTAATATTGATATACAATCATTCATTCCAACCAGTTATACATCTAATGGAAATATTAGGTTATGGTTTATCATGAAAGGTGTGTGAGATTTTCTTCAAAAGGATTATGGAAATCGAAAATAATGTGTTTGGAAAGAAGTCTCAAAAAATTCCAGTCAAGAAACCTGGATGAATACATGTGTTCTAAAGCAGGAAGGGATTTAAAGTGAACCAAATGCCTCTAAATTTGTGAACTTGTGGATGAAATATATATGCTATGATGGGCTAAACGTGAAGAAATAGTAATGTAGCAGTGTTGAATAGAAATGAAGTTCAAAATAGACATCTTGTCCCATAGTAATCTACTTGCATTGATGTTAAACTGGGTCAGTTAATGTAGAAATGTTAGGATTTGTATGAACCATTAACTGAAGTCAGATTTCAGTAATGGGAAACAAATATGTATTCCAGGTGGAGGAATATTTCTGAGAATAATCTTCTGAAAAGTTGATTAGAAATCCACATACATGAACATGAATGAATTTAGGGAGTGTATATAATACACATATATTTCATATTTTAAAAAACTTGGAGAGTCACACACACACACACACACACACAGACATTAAAAAGTAGCAATATATATGCCAATCGCATTTCATCATGAAATATATATAATCCACATATCGAAAAATATTCATTTTGCTTAACATGGATTCATGTATAATGTTGTTCTACTAGGAAGCTGACATAGGTTGAATTTTCAGTTCCAACAGCGTTTAGGAGGAATGATCTCTTCTCACAATTTTTATCTTCCAAGTCAGTATCCTCAAAAGAAATTATGTGTGATACCAGGTAGGATTCTATATGTGCGTATAAAAATACATGTACTGAATAGGCTACAGAGAAAAGGAGACAGGAAGTCACATATTTGTTACCTTTAAAAATACATGTAGAACTATTTCAATTAAAAATTGACAATTTTTATAATACCTACCCTTTATCATGCAAAAGGCAAGACCTAGTATACACCATGACTCCTCTGAACTGCTTGTATTTCTATACTCTTTGGGTTATTTTTCTTCACCATATTAGGATTAATCGTCAAAGTCTAGTAGGGTATGGGTTAGTGTCAGGGATTCAGTATTTTGAATGGAAAATAGGAAAATGAATCCAATGTGTACGCAAACATATGCTACGAAAAAATCTTCCAACTCTCATCAAGAACAATGCCTTGTCATTACCTTCGACCCTAGTAAAACACAATTAGAGGAGAAGAGTTAGAAAATCTGTGAATTCATATGTGGAATAAAATATGCTCAGTAGTTCAAAAAATTGGAGGTGTTAAAGGAGTTTCCAAAAGTAAGGGAAAGGTTAAACAGTCCACACATATGGAGCTCTGCTGGCCTAAAGACTTCTTGAGAAAGTCTCTCTGAGGTTGGGCACTTGAAATATATTTTGTTGTAAGAAGCTTTAGCTTCCTTTGTAGTGAGACCTTCAAAGATGGGTCTGCATCTATGTGACCTGGAGGACATGGTTTCTTATTTTCCAATGAACATGAGACCACAGTGCTGAATTCTCTCTTCCTAAGTAAACTGTGGACACTGGAACCTAAGTGTCTCCCCGTTTGAACTGTCAAGCCATTTGGTCATCCTCCACTTTTCGTGGGTTTCTTGCTGCTGCACTGGGAGTTTGGTATTTGCATCACAAAATACAAGGAGTTCAACTGGGACACAGTGCTGGAGAGAGTTGTGTCACGTGTGTATGGTCAGGGTCTGCAGGAGAATGCACCATCCAATCTTCTATCTCTCATAGTTTGCCTCCGTGTCCATAGCAACCTGATTCTGAAGATTTACCTGAAACCAAACCATATAACAATTTGCCTTTACATATAAGGGTCTGCTGGCTGCACCTTGTGAGTCAAAAGCCATTCTATATAAATGCCACATTTTTAATCCATTCATCTATTGAAGGGAATCTAGGTTGGTTCCACAGTCTTGCCATTGTGAATTGTGCTGCTATGAACATCGATTTATCAGTATCTCTGTAGCATGCTCTTTTTAGGTGTTTAGGGAATAGACCGAGAAGGGGAATAGGTCAAATGGTGGTTCCATTCCCAGCTTTCCAAGAAATCTCCATACTGCTTTCCAAATTGGCTGCACAAATTTGCAGTCCCACCAGCAATGTACAGGTGTGCCCTTTTCCCCACATCCTCGACAGCACATGTTGTCGTTTGACTTCATAATGGCTGCCAATCTTACTGAAGTGAGATGGTATCTTAGGGTGGGTTTGTTTTGCTTTTCTCTGACTGATAGAGATGGTGAGCATTTTTTCATGTACTTATTGATTGATTGTATGTCCTCCTCTGAGAAGTGTCTGTTCAGGTCTTTGGCCCATTTGTTGATTGGGTTATTCATTTTCTTATTGTTTAATTTTTTTGAGTTCTTTGTATACTCTTGATATTAGGGCTCTATCTGAAGTGTGAGGAGTAAAGATTTGTTCTAAGGATGTAGGCTCCCTATTTACCTCTCTTATTGTTTCTTTTGCTGAGAAAAATCTATTTAGTTTGCGTAAGTCCCATTTGTTGATTCTAGTGATTAACTCTTGTGCTATGGGTGTCCTATTGAGAAATTTGGAGCCCGACCCCACAGTATGTAGATTGTGGCAGAAGTTTTCTTCTACCAGATGCAGTGTCTCTGATTTGATATCAACCTCCTAGATCTATTTTGAGGTAACTCTTGTGCATGGCGAGAGGAGGGGATTCAGTTTCATTTTGTTACATATGGAATTCCAGTTTTCCCAGCACCATTTGTTGAAGATGCTATCCTTCCTCCATTGCATGCTTTTAACCCCTTTATCAAATATAAGACAGTTGTAGTTTTGTGGATTGGTTTCTGTGTCCTCTATTCTGTACCACTGGTCCACCCACCTGTTTTGGCACCAGTACCATGCTATTTTTGTTACTATTGATCTGTAGTATAGTTTGAGGTCTGGTATCGGTATACTGCCTGATTCACACTTCCTGCTTAGAGCTGTTTTTGCTATTCTGGGTCTTTTATTTTTCCATATGAATTTCATAATTGTTTTATCTATTTCTACAAGAAATGACCTTGGGATTTTAATTGGCATTGCATTAAACCTATAGAGAACTTTTGGTAATATTGTCATTTTGATGATGTTAGTTATGCTTATCCATGAACAGGGTATATTTTTCCATCTTCTAAGATTTTCTTCTATTTCTCTCTTTAGGGTTCTGTAGTTTTCATTGTATAAGTCTTTCACCTCTTTTGTTAGGTTGACTCCCAAGTATTTTATTTATTTTTTTGAGGATATTGTGAATGGAGTGATTGTCCTCATTTCCATTTCAGAGGATTTGTCGCTGATATACAAAAATGCCTTTGATTTATGCGTGGTGATTTAATATCCTGCCACTTTGCTGAATTCATTTATTACCTCTAATAGTTTCTTTGTAGACCCTTTTGGGTCTGCTAGGTATAGAATCATGTCTTTTGCAAATAGCGATAATTTGAGTTCTTCTCTTCCTATTTTTATGCCTTTAATTTCTTTAGCCTTTCTAATTGCTCTGGCCAGTGTTTCGAGAACTATGTTGAACAGAAGGGGTGAGAGAGGGCATCATTGTTTTCCTCCAGATTTTAGGGGGAATGCCTTCAATTGTTCTCCATTCAGAATGATGCTAGCCTGAGGCTTAGCATAGATTGCTTTTACAATATTGAGGTATGATCCTGTTATCCCTAGTTCTTCTAGAGTTTTGAACGTAAAGTGATGCTGTACCTTGTCGAATGCTTTTTCCGCATCTCTCGAGATGATCATATGGTTCTTATTTTTAAGTCTATTGATGTGATGAATAACATTTATTGGTTTCTGTATATTGTACCAGCCTTGCATCCCAGGAATGAATCCTACTTGATCATGGTGCACATTTTTTTTTATATATATGATTTTGTGTCTGATTCGCCAGAATTTTTTTGAGGATTTTTGCATTTTTCCTGAAATAGCTTGAAAAGTATTGGTTTTTGTTTTTCTTTAAAGGTTTTTTAAAACTATGCTCTATACCCATCCGGTCCTGGGCTTTTCTTAGTTGGTAGTATTTTGATGGTTTCTTCTATTTCCTCAATTGATATTAGACTGTTTAGGTTGTCTATATCCTCCTGACTCAATCTGGGCACATCATATGACTTAAGAAATTTATCAATGCCTTCACTATATTCTATTTTATTGGAGTATATTAATTCAAAATAATTTCTGATTTTCTTCTGTATTTCTGAAGTGTCTCTTGTTATATTTCCTTTTTCATTTCATATGGTAGTAATTTGAATTCTCTCTCTTCTTCTCTTTGTTAGCATGGCTAAGGGTCTGTCGATTTTATTTATTTTTTCAAAAAAAAATGTATTGTTTTGTCAATTTTTTCAATTGTTTCTTTTGTTTCGATTTCATTAATTTCTGCTCTGATTTTAATTATTTCTTACCTTCTACTTCTTTTGCTGTTGTTTGCTCTTGTTTTTCTAAGATTTTGAGATGACGTATGAGATCATTTATTTGTTGGTTTTTTCTTTTTCTAAGGAATGAACTCCAAGCAATGAATTTTCCTCTTAGAACTGCTTTCAATGTGTCTCATAGATTCCGATATATTGTGTCTGTGTTTTCATTTACCTCTAAGAATTTTTTAATTTCCTCTTTGATGTCTTCAATAACCCATTGATCATTCAGAAACCTATTGTTCATTCTCCAAGTGATGAATGATTTTTCCTTCCTTCTTATATCATTGATTTTTAGTTTCATTCCATTATGATCAGATAAAATGCATGGTATTATCTCTACTCCTTTTTATTGTCTAAGAGTTGCCCTGTGACATAATATATGATGTATTTTTGAGAAGGATCCATGTTCTGCTGAGAAAAAAGTGTAACTTCTTGATGATGGGTTGTACATTCTATATATGTCAATTAAGTCTAGGTTATTAATTGTGTTATTGAGTTCTATAGTTTTCTTATTCAACTTTTGTTTGGAAGATCTGTCCAGTGGTGAGAGAGGTGTGTTCATGTCTCTCATGATTACTGTATTGTGGTCTATTAGACTCTTGAAATTGAGAAGAGTTTGTTTGATGAACAAAGCTGCACCATTGTTTGGGGCATATATATTTATTATTGTTACGTCTTGTTGGCGTATGGTTTTCTTGAGTAGTATGTAGTGTCCTTCTTTATCCCTTTTGATTAACTTTGGCTTGAAATCTATTTTATTTGATATGAGTATGGACACTCCTGCTTGTTTCCAACGTTCATAAGAGTGATATGATTTTTCCAAGTATCACCTTGAGTCTATGCATGTCTTTTCCTGTAAAATGCGTCTCCTGTAGGCAGCATTTTGTTGGTTCTTGTTTTGTGATCCATTCTACTAGCCTGTGTCTCTTAATTGGTGAGTTTAAGCCATTAAGATTTTTGGTTATTATTTAGATATGGGTTGTTCTTCCAGCCATATTTGTTTATTTATGTTACTAAACATAGTTTGATTTCCTCTTTGATTATTTTCCCCCCTTTAATGTCCTACCTTCCACTGTTGGTTTTCATTGATATTTTCCATTTCCACTTCCTGTAATGTTGTGCCGAGGATGTTTTGAAGAGATGGTTTTCTAGCTGCAAATTCTTTTCACTTTTGTTTATTGTGGAAGGTTTTAATTTCATCTTCCATCTGAAGCTTAATTTCACTGGATACATGATTATTGGTTGGAACCCATTTTCTTTCAGTGTTTGAAATATGTTATTAAAGGATCTTCTAGCTTTCAGAGTCTGTGTTGAAAGATCAGCTGTTATCCTGGTTGGTTTACCACTAACTATAATCTGCTTCCTTTCTCTTGTAGCTTTTAAAATTCTCTCCTTATTCTGTATGTTGTGTATCTTCATTATCATGTGTCTAGGTGTGGATCTCTTATGATATTGCACGTTCGGCGTCCTGTGGACTTTTAGGATTTGGGATTTTGTCTCATTCTTCAAGTCTAGGAATTTTTCTCCTATTATTTCATTGAATAGATTGCTCACTCCTTTGGTTTGGACCTCTATACTTTCCCAATGACTCTTATGTTTGGTCTCTTTATGTTATCCCATATTTCTTGCACTTTTGCTCATGGTTTCTTAACAGTCTTGCTGAGCTGTATATGTTCTTTTTGAGTTGAAATACTTTGTCTTCATTGTCTGATGTTCTATCTTCTAAGTATTCTGCTCTAATGGTAGTATTCTCAATTGAGTTTTTAAGATGGTTCATTACTTCCTGCATTTCTAAGATTTCAGTTTGTTTGTTTTTTATAACCTCTATCTCACTGTATAGTTGATCTTTGCTACTTGGATTTTTTTATGTAATTCATTGTCGAAGTGATCTTTCATTGTCTGATTTTTGCTGTCTAATGTCTTCCTTGAGATTCCAGATCACATGAAGCATGTATATCCTGAATTCTTTATCTGACATTCCATATGCTGCATCTATTACCTCTTCTAAAGTTGAGTTGACCTGCATTGCTTGTGGTCCTTTCTTTTCTTGTCTTTTCATACAGCTTGCATTTCTTTCTGCTTGGTGAAACTGTTGTGTTTTTGAAATTTTCCCCCTATATATTTATATTGCTCTTGTATAGTGGAAAAGTCTCCATTGCAGGTGCGGTTGGCGGCTGTGATGCTCCTCCAATTGGGGTGTTCTGTCTACCATTCTGACTGGCCCCTGGGCCTGTTCTGCTGGTCGGTCGTACGTCTGCCTACCTTGCAGGCATGGGTGTGCTCTGCCCCTACTCCAATTGGGGTGACGTGACTACCATGCCGGTGGGTCGCTGGGCCTGTTCCAGGCACAGGCGGCAGCTCTGCTCTGCACCTCTGGCTTGATGACTAAGTGAGAGAGACTCGGATGTTTGTGACTCACTTTCTTTACCAGGAGACCAACTATTTCTCTCGCCGCTGGTATAGATGAAGTTATCTCCTCCACCGCTTTGTGATCACATCAGATCTCTGCCATGTTGGTATCCCATGTGAATGGCAGCATTTCTTTCCCTTTGCCGGGTGACCAAAGCAATGAGTGAGTCCTGACCGGCCCTCACAAGCCCCGTCTCAATCCTGTTGCCACTGTCTATGAAGGCTCAGTTGGCATTTACCTTTACAATATTCAGCAGGACCCAGACCAAGAAACAGTTTCTGCAGGTTCTTTAGCCCTGGGCCAGAGCAGTTCCGGGACCCGGAATTCAGCCGCTCCGGGCTCGGTGTATGTTCTGATAGGAGCAGGATCCAAGAAGCAATTTTCGTGGGTTCTTCAGCACTGACCCTGAGTAATTTGTCTGCAAGATGAAGGCGAATGGCAGCCTGAAATTACCTATTCTGTATCTGAATGAGCTGTGATGAGTCGACAACAGGGATGGTGACGTCAGCTCTCCAAGATGGTGACCACTATCTTCCTCTGTGGTCTCACCGGTGTGGAAAACCGAATTGGACCGCTTCCTTCCCCCGTTTCAAACCCACAACTCAACACTGAGCACAGTGATTGCACAGCTGGCAGGAGCCCGCATAATCCACAGGGCTATATCTTTGCGTTGCTCTCTCGTTGTTTCCCAGCGCGCATTGCAGACACTAGCCGTGGGGTGATTTGCTGAATAAGCAGCGTGACCCTCCCTGAGGACAAATCGCTGGCGTTTGAGCCCCCGTAGCTGGTTCTTGTGCAATGGAAATCCTTCCTGTAGGTTTTGGAGCACACCAATTTTCCTGGAAATTTCTAACAAGATAGATTTTAGCCGTTCTAAGTTGTCCTTCTCCTGCAATGTGAGGCGGTACACGGGGGTAATGAACTCCCATCACCGCCATAATATGATCCCCTGAAGTTAGTTTTCAGTACTAGGAAACAAACATGTATTTCAGGTGGATGAATATTTCTGAGAATAATCTTCTCAAACGTTGATTATAAATCCAAATACATGAATATGAATGAATTTAGTTAGTGTATAATAAGACACATATATTTTATATTTTGAATAATCAGCAGAGTGAATATATATATATATATATATATATATATATATAAATATATATATATAATATATATATAATACACACACACACACACACACACATACACACCTAAATACAGACATTACAAAGTAGCATTATGTATGCCAATCGAAATTCACCATGAAATATATATCATCCACAGATCCCAAAATATTGATTTTACTAAATATGGATTTATGTTGTTCAACCAGGAAGCTCACCTATAGGTTGAATTTTCAGTTCCAACAGCATTTAGAAGAAGTGTTTTCTTCTAGCAATTTGTATTTGCAAAGTCAGTTACCTCACAAATATGTACGTGTGATACCATGTAGTATTCTATATGTGCATATGAAAATGCATGTGCTGAATAGGCTACAGAGAAAGGGAGACAGGAATTCACATATTTGTTAACTTTAAAAACACATAGAGGACTATTTTAACTACAAATTGACAAGATTTATAACACCAACCCTTTATCATGCAAAAGGAAAGTACAACTATACACCATGCCTCTTCTGAACTGGTTGTATTTCTATTCTGTGTGGGTTATTTTACTCCATCATATTAGGATTAGTAGTCAGAGTCTAGTAGGTTATGGGTTAGTTTCAGGGATTCAGTATTTCGAATTGAAAATAGAAAAATAAATTCAATATTTATTCAAATATGTGCTACAAAAAAATCTTCCCACTCTCATCCAGAACAATGCCTTGACATCACCTTCGCTTAAAGTAAGACACAATTAGAGGAGATGAGTTACAAAAATCTGTGAATACATATCTGGAATGGAATATGCTCAGGAGTTCATATCCTTGGAGGTGGTATAGGAGTTTCCAAAAGTAAGGGACAGGGTAAACACTGCACAAACATGGAGCTCTGCTGGCCTAAAGACTTTTGAGAAACTGCCTCTGAGTTTGGGCACTTGAAATATATGTTGTTGTCAGGAGATTTAGCTTCCGATCTAGTTAGACCATCATAACTGGGTCTGCATATATGTGACCTGGAGGACATTGTTTCTTATTTCCCAATGAACTTGAGGCAGCAGTGCTGAATTTTCTCTTTGTAGGTAAACTGTAGCCACTGCGCGCTAAGTGTCTCCTCGTGTTTACTGTAAAGCCGTTTTTTCATCCTCCACTTTTTGTGGTGTTTCTTGCTGCTGCACTGGAAGTTTGGTATTTGTTTCTTGGAATACAAGGAGTTCCACTGGGACAAAGTGCTGGAGGGAATTCTGTCACATGTGGTGGGTCAGGGTCTGCAGGAGAATGCACCAAGCAAGCTTCTTTCCCACAGAGCTTGCCCCATTGACCATAGCAACCTGATTCTGAACATTGCCCTGAAACCTCTCCATATAACAAGATGCTTTTACATACAAGGGTCTGCTGGATGCACAATGTCAGTCACAAGCCATTTGGAAGCCAATGGCAGATAAACATGGCCTCACCACAGATGTTATATCAGACACCTCCCCACCACTGCTCTAGGCCAACTACTCAGCAGGCTCCAACTTACTGGCATCTCTGTTCTACACCATTTTCATGAAACCAAGTCAATCAAGGCACTGTCTGGTATACTCATGATCAGCAACAGGAATCCAAAGGTTCTCCAGTGCCACCTGGTCAAGGGAATTTCAAAAAGTTGGTGGTATTTATCTAGCTATTTTTTAAGGATGAAGTTGGAGGCACTGTGGGTTTCCAATCATTCAGGAACCATTAAATGGCGAGGAAACTCATTTGAACAAAAGAAATGGAGAACTATCACAGGCAAAGCTTCCCAAAGTGTGGCCAAAAGGTCAGATGAAGCCAGGCTCATTGAGGTCTACAATGTGAGCTCCATGTGAGTTTTGACTCTCAACTATGGCTGCCAAGTCTTTAATAATAAAATCTTGTGATATCATGGCTGAGATTACTTGTGCTCTGTGGAAAGCCACCCTGGGCATAGATCTCAGTTTCCAAGGGCGAATCTCATGTGTGGCCTCCTAAAATCCCAACACAGTTCATGGCAATACTTCTCTGAAAACAGTTCCACAACTCAGTCTCTAAGGGAAATCACACCAGAGTTCAAGCCCAGGAGGAACCAGATATCTCTTCCAACCGCCACACAAATGACCACAATTAAAAACAAAAGACTCCCACATGGCACTCATCTTCTTCCATATAGACACTAATAATAACCTCTGGCTGGAGGTTTCCATGAGGGGCACAGACCAACACAGTGTTCAAAATAAGCACCCTCGCACCTCATTTGTCACAAGTCAGGGTTTCCTGGACACCCTTCCTTTGAACATGGAATGATCATAGAGCCCTGCCTTTAATACTGCTCCACAATTCCAATTTGAGGCTTACTGACTGTGGGATTTAGATTCTTTATGTGAACTGGAGTCATGCGTAATCACAAGCACCAATGGGCTAGACTCTGCAGGGCTTTGAAGCACTCATTTGATGCAAAGGATCCCTATTCTCACTTGTTGGAGATCAGGAACCTTACAGAGGAAGGCGAGAGGCATAGTCCACAATGAATACTTTTTGGACATTTTGGATTTGGGTGCACACATGGGATGTTTCTTTAGGTCCATTAGGTGCTAAGTATCTAAGCCACAGCCTCACACAGGGCCAAGTGGCCAATTCAGACACATCCCTTTCCAAACAATTAAGCAAAGAGCCCCAGGTGATGCCCATTCATTTCCATTTGAAAACTGTTTTCTTCAGGCTTCACAAAGGCGTGGCCTAATCAAAGACCTTCCTGTTATTCAGTGCAACAGAATAATAGGTATGCAAAAGGCTCAAAGCAGGGTTTCTCCACAGAGACTTTACTGGTCACATTGATATCCGAGTTTTCTGAGATGCTCCAATTCCCTCCAGCTATCCTGTACATGGCCATGTCCCAGAGCTTGGAGGTGGTACATATCTTGGACACATAACCATGAGCCTATTATGGTTAGTGGCCAGAATTCAGGGAGAAAACAGGAACTTAGGAAGACAGTAGGTGTTGCCCATCCAGAAGGCAAGCCAAGTCCATCTATAAATTGGGAAGGATGAATGCTGGGAAGCTTTCTACTAGACAGAACACATCCATTGATGCATGCTCTTTCTAATGTCTTCATCCACGAACACAGTGGGATACCCAGACATAGAAACACACTCTTTGTCAAACGACTTTCTAGAAACCATCCACTCCAAAATGAACAAACTGCCTTTTCTACCTATTCTCAAAAAATGAGAAAAGACCACAAACTTACACCCAACCCACAAAGGCACCTCCTTCCCCCAAGTAGGTCTGTGACTATCCGGAGTGTCCTCTGACTGGTGGGCCATACTATGTTCCCAGAAATGGCCTGTCCTGTCTCAGATCTGGACTCCTTGGCCAACTCTGTGAGGTTATTAGGAGCCAGCGGTGAGCCATTACATGGAGATGACTTTTTCTCTCTCACGTCCTTCATAGCTGCCTACATCTTCTCCAGGGATCATTTCTGTATGGACCTTTGAGGATCTTAGCAGGTGGAAGATCTGCTACATTCCTGTATTGAAAGACCAACTCTGTCCCTAATCTTCTGTAAAGTTAGATTGAGGGAACAGTGTATGGTTAGGATTAATAACATGTTCGATATGAGTTAGGAATCATTCTGCAGGAATGTTTGGGAACCTGCAATATTTACAAGAAAATATACGTGAAATATTAGTATGAAAACAGAAATGTAGGTAAGATTTGAAGCCCAGAAGGACATTGGGCCCTTGATTGGGATTACGTAGATTTGAATTATTTTCTGCAGAGATGTCTCAGATAAATCGATGTACAATGGCATAGGACCTTGTACCTTGGATGATGGAATGTTTAAGAGAACTTCTAGTCAAAAAAGGATAGTTGGAATTATTAGAAAGATACTCAGTTTCAGAAAGAAGAGTGAGTATAGGTTTTGGACAAAAAGTTCTCTAGCAATAGGGTTTCGGATAGAGAGTGAATTTAAATGTGAGCACATGTGAAGAGTCAGTCAGAATGATGAACTGGGGAAAATATGTCGGAAGGCCGATATCAATAGAGACATTAAGAAATCAGGAAAAGTATAAAGTGAGTGATAGGATTAGATATTTTCAACAGGGTTGAGTTTGAATATATAATCTTAGGAAGAAAAAAATATGTTGTCACAAATAGGATTGACATTTGAGAACATTAGGCAACATGGACATGGATGTTTTTAGTAATCCATGCTCACTTTCAATTTAGGCTTTGGTACAATCATAAGTTTGACCTTTGCATTTTGTGTCTCGAATATTACTATGATAAAATGTATATGTAGATCGGGTGACATAAGTATTTCTTATACCATTTCTGGGAGCAATATTTTGAAGATGTATAAATTATTATTGGCGGTACAAAGATTTGTACCCTGTGTCTATGAATATAGAATTAATGCATGAATTGACAATACTGTGAATAAATAATATAACTGTTTCCACTTTAAATAATGGATTGAATTGATATGTGAAAATATACACAAAAACTTATATTGATATACAATCATTCATTCCAACCAGTTACACATCTAATTGTATAATTGCGTTATGTTTTATTATAAAGACTGTGTGAGATTTGCTTCAAACGTGATTATGGAAATCGAAAATAATGTGTTTGGAAAGAAGTCTCATTAAAAGACCAGTCAAGAAACCTGGAGGAATACATGTGTTCTGAAGCAGGAAGTGATTGAAAGTGAAACAAATGCCTATAAATTTGTGAATTTGTGGATGAAATATATATCCTATGATATGCATGAACTGAAGAAATATTAACGAACCAGTGTTGAATAAAAATGAACATCAAAATACACACTATGTCCCATAGGAATCTAATTGCATTGATGTTAAACTGGGTCAATTACTGTAGAAATATTAGGATTTGTATGCACCATTCACTGAAGTTAGTTTTAAGTACTAGGAAACAAATATGTAGTTCAGGTGAATGAATATTTCTGAGAATAATCTTGTGAAATTTTTATTATAAATCCACATACATGAACATGAATGAATTTCGGTAGTGTATATAAGACACATATATTTCATATTTTGAAAAATTTGAGAGTGTATATATATATATATATATATATATATATTATATATATATATATATATATATATATATATATATATATTATATATATATATATATATATACCCAAAACACACACAGAGATATTAAAAAGTACCAATATATAAGCCAATCAATATTAATCATGAAATATATAACATCCACAGATGCAAAATTATTTATTGTACTGAGCATGGATTTATGTACAATGTTGTTCTCCTAGGAAGCTCACATATAGGTTGAATTTTCAGTTCCAACAGCGTTTAGGAGGAGTGATCTTTTCTCACAATTTGTATCTCCAAGTCAGCCAGGTCACAAAAATGTACGTGTGATACCAGGTAGGATTCTATATGTGCATATAAAAACACATGTGCTGAATAGGCTACAGAGAAAGGGAGACAGGAATTCACGTATTTGTTAACTACAAAAACCCATGGTGAAATATTTTAATTAAAAATTGACTAGATTTATAACACCTACACTTTATCATGCAAAAGGCAAATCCAACTATACACCATGCCTCCTCTGAACTGTTTGTATTTCAATTCTGTTTGCATTATTTCTCTCCACCATATTAGGATTAGTGGTCAGAGTCTAGTAGGGTATGGGTTAGTGTCAGGGATTCAGTATTTTGAATGTAAAATAGGAAAATGAATCAAATGTGTATGCAAATATGTGCTACACAAAATCTTCCTACTCTCATTCACAACAATACCTTGACACTATCTTTGCCCCAAGTAAGACAAAATAAAAGAAGAAGAGTTAGAAAATCTGTGAATACATATCAGGAATGGAACATGATTGCGAGTTCACAATCTTGGAGGTGGTAGAGGAGTTTCCAAAAGTAAGGGACAGGGTAAATATTGCACAAATATGGAGATGTGCCAGCCTAAAGACTTCTGGAGAACCTGCCTCTGAGGTTGGCCACTTGAAGTATATGTTGTTGTCAGGACCTATGGCTTCCTTTCTAGTGAGACCACCAAAGCTGGGTCTCCATCTATGTGACCTGCAGAACATGGTTTCTTATTTTCCAAAGAAAGTGAGGCAGCAAGGCTGAATTCTCTCTTTGTAAGTAAACTCTTGCCACTGAAGGCTAAGTGTGGCCCCGTGTGGACTGTGAAGCCATTTGGTAATCCTCCACTTTTCATGGTGTTCTTGCTGCTGCACTGGGAGTTTGGTATTGGCTTCAGGAAATACAAGAAATTCAACTGGGTCACAGTGCTGGAGGGAGATCTGTCACGTGTTGTGCGTCAGGGTCTGCAGGAGAATGCACCAACCAGGCTTCTATCCCACATAGCTTGCCCCCTTGACCATAGCAACCTGATTCTGAACATTGACCTGAAACCTCTCCATTCAACATGATGCCTTTACATACAAGGGTCTGCTGGCTGCACCATGTCAGTTACAAGCCTTTTGGCAGATCCACATAATCCCAACACAGAAGTTTTATCACAGACCTGCAAAACACTCCTCTAGGACCACTACTCAACAGACTTTAACTTATTTGCATCACTATTCTACACCATTTTCATGAAACCCAGTCAATCAAGGCACGTTCTGGTACACTCATGATCAGCAACAGGAAATCCAAAGTGTATCCAGTGACACCTGGTGATGGGAATTTCAAATTTTTATGATGTTTATCTAGCCATTTTTCAAGGATGAGGTTGGAGGCACTGTGGGATTTAATTCATTCTGGAAACATCAAATGGTGAGAAAGCCCATTTCAATGAAACATCTGGAGAATTCTCACAGGCAAGACTTCCCAAAGAGTGGCCAAAAGATCAAATGAAGCCAGGCCCATTGAGGTCTACAATGTGAGGTCCATGTGTGTTTTTACTCTCAACTATGGCTGTCAATTCTTAAAGAATAAAATCATGTGATATTCTGGCTCAGATTCCCAGTGCTCTGTGGGAAGCCCCCTGGACCTAGATCTCAGTTTCCAAAGGCCACTACCATGTGTGGCCTCCAAAAATCCCAACACAATTCATGGCAATACATCTCTGCAGTAATTTCCAAACTCAGTCTCTAAGAAGACTCACACCAGAGTTCAAGCCAAGGTGGACCCAGTCATCTCTTCCATCAGCCAAACAAATGACCACAATTAAAACCAAAATACTCCCACATGGCTCTCAACTACTTCCACATAGACACTCATCATTATCTCTGGCTGGAAGTTTCCATGAGGGGCGCAGCTGAAGACAGTATCCAAAATATGCTCCCTACCCTCATTTGTCTAAAGTCAGGGTGGCTTGACAACCTATCTGTGAACAAGGAGTGATCAAATAGGCCTGCCATTAATACTGCTCTGCTTCTCCAATTTGAGCCTAATGTCTGTGGGGTTTAGATTCTTTATGTGAATTGGAGTCATGAGAAAATCCAAGCACCTATGGGCTTGCCTCTGCAGGGCTTTGAAAAACTTTTTGAACCAAAGGATACCTATTCTCACTTGATGGAAATCAGGAACCTTACAGAGGAAGGCGAGAGACTTCATCCACAAGACTGCTGTTTTTCCATTTTGGTTTTGGATGCACACATGATATCTTTCCTTAGATTCATCAGGTGGTGAGAATCTAAGTCACAGCCTCACACAGGGCCAAGAGGCTGATTCAGACACATCCCTTTCCATGGCAATTAAGCAAAGAGCCACACGTGATGCTCATTATTTTCCATTAGAAAACTGTTTTCTTCAGGCTTCACAAAGGGGTGGACTGAGGCAAAGACCTTCCAGACATTCAGGGCAACGGAACAATAGGTAAACAAAAGGCCCAAATCAGTGTTTCTCCACTGACACTTTACTGGTCACACTGATATCTGAGTTTTCTGAGTTCCTCTCCATTCCCTTCATCTATCCAGTACAAGGCCATGTTACAGAGTTTGGAGGTGGTACATATCTTTTACACAAAACCATGAGCCTATTCTTGAGAGTGGCCAGAATTCAGGAAGAAAACAGGAACTTAGGAAGATAGCAGGTATTGCCCATTCATAAGGAAAGTCGTAGTCCATTCATAAATTTGGCAGGATGAATGCTGAGAAGCTTTCTACTAGACAGAACACATCCATTGATGCATTCTCTTTTCTAATGTCTATAACCACAGACACAGTGGGATACACAAACCCACAACCACACGCACAAAGGCAACTCTTTCCTCCAAGTTGGTCTGTGACTATCCAGAGTGTCCTCTGACTGGTGGGCCATACTATGTTCCCCAAAATTGCTTGTTCTGTCTCAAATCTGCTTTCCTTTGCCAACTCTTGAAGTAGTCAGGAGTCAGCGGTGAGCCAATACCTGCTTTATCAGGAAAGAACCATCTTCAGAGCTTCCCTGGCATTTGGCCATCCTCACATCAGTAGGTAAGTGCCGTAGCCCGGCTGGCTGGGCAAAATAACCGGGGGGGTGACGAACAACTTGTGTAGACTGATGCAGCAGGACTGGAAGCCATTTATTGTTGAATAAGAGCGGTATTTATACATTTTACACAGCCAATCTAATTAGCATGAAATAGATACAGCAGTCAAACAATAAGGAATCTCCACACTTAATGGCTCGCTTTTGTTACTTCACAAACCACTCCCTCTGGCATTTTGCCAGGCGCCATCCAGACTTCTTTACAGGCTCTAACATTTCTCTGGCAAAATAACAGGTGCCAATCTGACTTGTTTACAGACGTTAACATTTCCCCCTTTTGTTTAATTTAAATAAGGACCATAGTGTTTTTTACAGAAACACCATAAATAACCTGCTAGAAACAGAAAGGGAGGATACAAAATGTTACAATACCAATCCAATTGATGGCTCCATGCAAGAAGCCCTTGGAAAACTTATACCAGCAATGACACCGTTTGCAAAGATACCGAGTTACAAGTTGTTGTAGATTACAGTCTGTTTTCTCAGTCCAGATAAAGCAGTGTCTCAATAGATTAACTCAGAGTTCAGGTAAATCACAGTCCAGGTAAGTTCTCCAGGCAGCTAGCTTAAGTTGTAGTAGCAGAAACAGCGATAGCTCCGAAGTCTCCTCGGGTTCTCAGCCGAAGTTTCCTCCAGTTCTCAGCAACATTGTAAATTCTTCCACCTTTGTTTTCACTGGCACTTGGACGAAGGCAGGAACTCCGGATGGCTAAAGAAAATCCTGTAGCATTTCACTAAGAAAACAACCTTCTGAACAATTTTAGTACATTATCTCAAGGTTTTTTACATTTGAAATAAGCCTTAATAGTACTCATTACTCATCAGCCTGCAGGTGTGGGAGACCCATTGTAGTTACTGGCCTTGGAAATGATCAAACTTCAGGGATGCCAGTGGCATCTTCTGCCAGCTCTAGCATCCTGGGCAGCCCCAGATGGCCCCAGGGAGAGTCCTGGGCTCAAACTTCTTCCGGGCACAGGGAGCAAAAGCCTGCGAGACTGTGCCTCCAGGTCAGGTCTAGATTTGGGCTCACAGTGGTGATCCGCTCCCCTGGGCAGGGGGGCGGGGAAGAGCCCTCAACTGCCTCTTGGAAAATTCTTACTGCGCCATGATCGGCTTGGGCAGGTGGCAGCCGCCTTGTCATTTCACGCACCCTCCAGTATCGAAAAGTATTCAGTAATAGCCTTTTGCTGCAACTTTTTTCCTGATAATCCTTCTTCTTCTGAACTTTCTTTTTCTTTCTGACTAGAGTTTCTGGGCTTTTATCAACACATGCCCTAACTATTCTTGGTTCCACTGGGGTGCCTTTTTCTCTTATCAATTTACTTCTCACCCCTTCCATATTTTCATCACAAAGACAATACAACATTTCAAGACAAAACAAGACACAAACATACTGCATCAATCTTCTCCATTTTCTCGAAATGGTCATTTTTCCTATCACCCTATCTGCCTAGGGACGAGCAGATTGCTCCCGTCCTATCTATGGACAGAAAGCTTTTTTCGACCCTTACCCGTGAGTGTCCCAGGGCTCCCCGTAACGGGCCACCATCTGCCGCAGTCCCGCTGCAGCAGAATAACCTGGGGGGTGACGAATAACTTGTGTATGTTGATGCAGCAGGAATGAGAGCCGTTTATTGTAAGATCTGAGCGATATTTATACATTTTACACAGCCTATCTCATTAGCATAAAATAGATACAGCAGTCAACCAATAAGGAATCTTCACACTTAATGGCTCGCTTTTGTTACTTCACAAACCACTCCCTCTGGCATTTTGCCAGGCGCCATCCAGACTTGTTTACAGACTCTAACATTTCTCCAGCAAAATAACAGGTGCCAATCTGACTTGTTTACAGACCTTAACAGGTAAGAAGAAAGACTGACTCTGTCTTTGGTAAATTCAAACAAGTCAGACCACTGGGACTGGGATTGATAATGGCTCTGGGTGCCTGGCTTCCTGGATCCCAAGTTCAGAGACTTTCATCACCAAGGAAGTGAGGTGTGGTCACTTCTTTCAGGAACTGAATGAGGTCACTGCCTTGGCTACCACTTTGTCCTAACAGTTGCTTCCAAGGGTTCCATGAGATGGAGGCTGCCCCTACTTCCTGTGACAATTTCATATGTTAGAATGGTATATCAACCATACGCACCTGGGAAGAGCTTTCCACACAGGCCTGGTTTGGTCTACTCTACATTAAGAAGAGTGAGGCTGATTCAGACACATTCCTTCATCCTTCCAGGTTGTTTGCCATGGAGATGTCTTTTGCTGTCTCAGGTCCTTCATAGCTGCCTACATCTTCTCCAGAGATCATTTCTGCACGTACCTTTGATGTTCTCAGCAGGTGGAAGATCCCATACATTCTTGTATTGTAAGACCAACACTGTCGCTGCTCTTCAGCAAAGTTAGATTGAGGGAACAGTGTATGATTAGTGTTATTAACATGTTTGATATGGGTTAGGAACCATTCTGCTGCATGAATAATGGTATTGGGAACCTATGATATTTACAAGAATATAGAGGTGAAATATATGTATGAAAACAGAAATCTAAGTAAGATTTGAAGCCCAGAAGGTCATTTGTCCCTTGATTGGGATACTTAGCGTTGAATTACATTCTGCACAGATGTTTCAGATAAATCGATATACAATGGCATAGGACCTTTCATCTTGGATGATTGAATGTAGAAGAGAACATCCAGTCAAAAAGTGATAGTCGGTAGGATTAGGAAGATATTCGGTAAATTTAGGAAGAAGAATGAGTGTAGGATTTGGAACAAAAGTTCTTTAGAAGTAGGGTATCACTAAGAGAGTGAATGTAAATATCAGCACATGTGACGAGGAAGTCACAATGATTAACTGGGGAAAATATGTAGGAAAGCAGATATCAATAGAGACATTACAAAATCAGGCAAAGTATAAAGTGAGTGACAGGATTAGACATTTTCAACATGGTTGAGTTTGAATATATAATCTTTGGAAGAAACAAATATGTAGTCACCAATAGGATTTTCATTTGAGAGCATTAGGCAACCTGGACATGGATGTTTTTAGTAATCCATGTTCACTTTCCATTTAGGTTTTGTACAATCATAAGTTTGACCTTTGCTTTTTGTGTCCAGAATATTACTGTGATAAAATGTATATGTAGATCAGGTGACATGAGTATTTCTTCCACCATTTCTGGGAGCTATATTTTGAGGACGTATAAATTAGTATTGGGGGTACAAAGAGGTGTACCTGTGTCTATGAATATAGAGATAATTCGTGAATAGACTGTACTGTGAATAAATAATATAACTGGTTCCACTTTAAATAATGGATTGAATTGATATCTGAAACTAAGTAAGAAATCTTATATTGATATAGAACCATTCATTCCAACCAGTTACACATCTAATGGTAATATTAGTGTTATGGTTTATTGTGACTGGTTTGTGAGTTTTGCTTCAAATGTGATAATGGAAATCGAAAATAATGTGTTTGGAAAGAAGTCTCATGAAAAGAGCAGTCAAGAAACATGGAGGAATACATGTGTTCTCAAGCAGGAAGTGATTGAAAGTGAAACAAATGCCTATAAATTTGCGAAATTTTGATGAGACATATATGCTATGATGTGCATAAACTGAAGAAATAGTAATGTACCAGTGTTGAATAAAAATGAACGTCAAAATGCACATCATGTCTACTTGCATTGATGTTCAACTGGGTCAGTTACTGTAGAAATATTAGGATTTTGGGGGGGATTAATAATACAATTTATTTTAGCACTAGCATGCCACAGAATGTAGAGGAAAGATCAATGGATTTTTAGTTATAGCACTAATAATCTAACATTTAGTGACTATTTTGGATAGTCTAAAATTACATAAGGCTATGTAACATATTTTTTTTTTATTTAACATTCATCAAAGCTTGGAATTTTCATAATATTTCTTCTTTTTTATTTTTTATTTTTTCAGTTGTTGATTGACCTTCATTTTGTTTATTTGTATGTGGTGCTGAGAATAGAACCATGTGCCTTACACATGCTAGAAAAGCATGTTACCACTGAGCCACAAACCCAGCCCCTCCACTTTTATCTTAACATCATACACTCATGTCCCTCTTCTTTACTCACTTTCTTCCCCATTTTCCCCCTTCTCTCCCTTCCTTTTTCGTTTCCCCTCCATATCTATTTTTCTCTCATGTCATTACAAACAGTAGTATGCTATGAAATTTAAGTTTAAGACTGTTTTTTATAGTCATTCTTTTTCTTGAGAAAATCCAAAAATTATAATCACCTGATAGATATATTACAATACATTTATTACACATATGTATCTATATTCATGCATATGCATTACATTTATTATATATATATACATATATATTTAAAAGTACTTTGATTTTCCTGTTAGAAATAATATAGACCAAGTCTTTCTTAATTCTCAATTCTTCCATAATTAACATCTTACAGTGAAAATCAAATAAAGATATTTAAGTAAAAAGGTATCATTCTTATTTATCAATACTGATAATTTAAGGTTTTATATCACATTAAGCTGTAATATGGCATATTAACTCTTATGAATTAGTGAAATTTTATTTGAACAACCTATTATTTAAGGACCATATGCACTGACATTTTAAATGGCGTTCTTGTGATTTCTATTTCTATCAATTGTGTATTAATTGCCAAATACTTATTTTAGTACTTTTCATGTTCATAATTGATATAAAGTCAATTGTTTAATTCTTCTTGTAAGTAGTTACTTATTACAGTAGGGACATTATTAATAATACTACATCTTAATAAGAAAAATGGTACAAATTTATTTTCATGCAAAATTAAGAATAATTGCATGCTCTAAATATTTGATTGTTGATACATATAATAAAGAGCATTTGATGAGTCTCTTCCCCAGTAAAACATAAAATGCAAAGATAATGTCCAAATAAAGATAAGAAAAATACACATTATCAGCTAGAAACTATTAAATAAAAGATGAAAAGAACAATCCAACACATTGTACGAACTTGTCAGATGAGGTAGTATTCTGGAAGAATAGCCTAAGACTAGACCTTGTCCATGTCAAAATATTCATGAAAAAAATGAAGTATGAAAAGTGTAGAAAATGCTATGAATTTTTCATGAAGATAGGTGAATTATCCTTTCATCTCAATTTATGTGCATTTTCTGGTAAAATAAATTTGTGATATTTACAACTACACAAAACAAAGTTTCTGCATAGCAAAATGAATACATCTGAACCCATTTTTAGCTGATTTCTTCCCACTAAATTTTAAACCTTTATTTATTTATTTATTTATTTTTATTTGTTGTTCAAAACATTACAAAGCTCAAGATATATCATCTTTCATACATTTGACTCAATTGGGTTATGAACTCCCATTTTTTCCCCAAATACGAATTGTAGAATCACATCGGTTACACATTCACACTTTTACATAATGGCATATTAGTGACTGTTGTATTCTGCTACCTTTCCTATCCCCTACTATCCACCCTCTCCTCCCCTCCCATCTTCCCTCTCTACCTCATCTGCTATTGTTCAATTCTCTCCATTGTTTCCCCCCCACTTCCCCTCACAACATTTTATATGCGATTTTGTGTAACATTGAGGGTCTCCTACAATTTTCATAAGCTTTCCCTTCTCTCTCCCTTTCTCTCCCCCCATTCGTCTTTGTTTAATGTTAATATTTTCCTCATGCTCTTCCTCCCTGTTCTGCTCTTATTTGCTCTCTTTATATCAGAGAAGACATTTGGCATTTATTTTTTAAGGACTGGTTAGCTTCGCTTAACATAATATGCTCGAATGCCATCCATTTCCCTGCAAATTCTATGATTTTGTCATTTTTGTGCTGTGTAATACTCCATTGTGTATAGATGCCACATTTTTTTATCCATTAATCTATTGAAGGGCATCTAAGTTGGTTCCACAGTCTAGCTATTGTGAATTGTGCCGCTATGATCATTGATGTGGCAGTATCCCTATAGTACGCTCTTTTAAGATCCTCAGGGAACAGTCCAAGAAGGGTGATAGCTGGGTCAAATGGTGGATCCATTTCCAGCTTTCCCAGGAATATCCATACTTCTTTCAAAATTGGCCTCACCAATTTGCAGTCCCACCAGCAGTGTACAAGTGTACACTTTTCCCCACATCCTCGCCAACACTTATTGTTGTTTGACTTCATAATGGCTGCTCATCTTACTGGAGTAAGATGGTATCTTAAGGTGGTTTTGATTTGCATTTCTCAGACTGCTAGAGATGGTGAGCATTTTTTCATGTACTTGTTGATTGATTGTATGTCCTCCTCTGTGAAGTGTCTGATTAGGTCCTCGGCCCATTTGTTGATTGGGTTATTTGTTATCTTATTGTTTAATATTTTGAGTTCTTTGTATATTCTGCATATTAGGGCTCTATCTGAAGTGTGAGGGGTAAAAATTTGTTCCCAGGATGTAGGCTCTCTATTTACCTCTCTTATTGTTTCTCTTCTTGAGAAAAAAACTTTATAGTTTAAGTAAGTCCCATTTGTTTTTTTCTTGTTATTAACTCTTGGGCTATTGATGTCTTATTAAAGAATTTGGAGCCTGACCCTACAGTATATAGATCGTAGCCAACTTTTTCTTCTATGAGACGCAGTGTCTCTGATTTGATATCTAGCTCCTTGATCTATTTTGATTTAACTTTTGTGCATGGTGAGAGAATGGGATTCAGTTTCATTTTGTTGCATATGGATTTCTAATTTTCCCTGCACCATTTGTTGAAGTTGCTATCCTTCATTCATTGCATGTTTATAGCCACTTTATCAAATATAAGAAAGTTGTAATTTTGTGGATTGGTTTCTCTGTCCTCCATTCTATACCATTTGTCCACCTGCCTGTTTTCGTACCAGTACCACACTGTTTTTGTTACTATTGATTTGTAGTAAAGTTTGAACTCTGGTATCACTATACCTCCCGATTCACACTTCCTGCTTAGAATTTCTTTTGCTATTCTGTGTCTTTTGTTTTTCTATATGAATTTCATGATTGCTTTATCATTTCTACAAGAAATGCCATTGGGATTTTGATTGGCATTGCGTTAAACCTGTATAGAACTTTGGGTAATTTCGCCATTTTGATGAATTTAGTTCTGCCTATCCATGAACAGGGTACATTTTTCCATCTTCTAAGATCTCTTTCTATCTCTCTCTTTAGGGTTCTGTGGTTTTCACCTCTTTTGTTAGGTTGATTTCCAAGTATCTTATTTTCTTTGAGGATATTGTGAATGGAGTGGTTTTCCTCATTTCCATTTCAGAAGTTTTGTTGCTGATATACAGGAATGCCTTTGATTTATGCGTGTTGGTTTTATATCCTTCATTTATTAACTCTAGCAGTTTCTTTGTAGACCCTTTTGGGTCTGTTAAATATATTACCATGTCATCCACAAATAGCGATAATTCAAGTTCTTCTTTTCCTATTTTTATGCCTTTAATTTCTTTTGTCTGTCTAATTTCTCTGGCTAGTATTTCAAGAAGTAAATTGAATAGAAGTGGTGATAGAGGGCATCCCTGTCTTGTTCCAGATTTCAGAGAAAATGCCTTCAGTTTTCTCCATTTAGGATGATCCTAGCCTGAGGTTTAGCATATATAGCTTTTACAATGTTGAGGTAAGTTCCTGTTATTTCTAGTTTTTCTAGTGTTTTGAACATAAAGGGTTGCTGAACTGTGTCGAATGTTTTTACTACATCTATCCAGATGATCATATGGATCTTGTCCTTAAGTCTATTGATGTGGAGAATAGCATTTATTGATTTCCGTATATTGAACCAGCCTTGCATTCCAGGGAAGAATCCTACTTGATGATGGTGCACAACTATTTTGATATGCTTTTGGATTCAATTCACACGGATTTCATTGAGAATTTTTGCATCCAAGTTCATTAGAGATATTGGTTGTAGTTTTCTTTTTTGAAGTGTCTTTGTCTGGTTTTGGGATCAGGGTGATTTTGGACTCCGAGAATGAATTTGGAAGAGCTCCTTATTTTTCTATTTCTTGATATAGCTTGAAAAGTATTGGTATTAATTCTTCTTTGAAGGTTTTTTTGAACTCTGCTCTATACCCATCAGGTCCAGGGCTTTTTTTGGTTGGTAGTATTTTGATGGCTTCTTCTATTTCTTCCTTTGTTTTTGGTCTGTTTAAATTGTGTGTGTCTTCCTGACTGAATCTGGGCAGATCGTATGACTTAAGAAATTTGTCGATATTTTAACTATCTTCTATTTTATTGGAATATAGGGTTTCAAAATACTTCTAATTATCTTCTGTATTTGTGTACTGTCTGTTGTGATATTGTCTTTTTCATTCCGTATGTTAGTAATTTCAGTTGTCTCTCTTCTTCTCATCCTTAGCATGGCTAAGGGCCTGTAAATCTTATTTATTTTTTCAAAGAACCAACTTTTAGTTTTATCAATTTTTTCAATGTTTTTTTTTGTTTCAATTTCGTTGATTTCTGCTCTAATTTTAATTATTTCTTGTCTTCTACTACATTTGCTGTTGTTTTGCTCTTCCTTTTCTAGGTTTTTGATGTGTACTGTGAGTTTATTTATTTGTTGTTTTATTCTTTTTTTGAGGAAAGAACTCCAAGAAATGAATTTCCCTCTTAAAACTGCCTTCTTTGTGTCCCATAGATTCCAGTATGATGTGTCTGTATTGTCATTTGATTCTAAAAATATTTTTATCTCCTCCTTTATGTCTTCTGTAACCCATTGATCATTCAGTAGAATATTGTTCATTTTCCATGTGATGTAGGATTTTTCCTTCCTTCTTTTATCATTGATTTCCAGTTTCATTCCATTATGATCAGATATGGTGCATGGTATTTTCTCCACGCCTTTATATTTACTAAGAGTTGCCCAATGGCATAATATATGGTCTAACTTGGAGTAGGATCCATGTGCTGCTGAGAATAAAGTGTATCCACTTGATGATGGTTGATGTATTCTATATATGTCGGTTACGTCAAGGTTATTGATTGTGCTGTTGAATTCTATAGTTTCTTTATTCAGTTTTTTATAGAGGATCTGTCTAATGGCGAGAGCGGTGTGTTGAAGTCACCCATAATTATTGTGTTGTAGTCTATTTGACTCTTGAACTTGAGGCGAGTTTGTTTTATGAGCATTGCAGCTCAATTGTTTGGTGCATACCAATTGATAATTGTTATGTCTTCTTGGTGGATGGTTCCTTTTAACAACATATAGTGTCCTACTTTATCCCTTTTGATTAACGTAGGTTTGAAGTTGATTTTATATGATATGAGTATGGCCACTCCTGCTTGCTTCCGAGGGCCATATGAGTGGTATGATTTTTCCCAACCTTTCACTTTCAGCCTGTGTATGTCTTTACCTTTCATATGAGTCTCTCGAAGGCAGCATATTGTTGGATTTATTTTTTTGATCCAGGTTACTAGCCTATGTCTCTTGATTGGTGAGTTTAGATTTTTAACATTTAAGGTTACAATTGAAATATGATTTGTACTTCCAGTCATGTTTATTTATTTATTTATTTTAATTTGGGTAGTTTTTACTTTTTGGTTTTTTTCTTACCCCTTTACTGAGATACCTCCCGCTGTTAGTTTTGGGCACTATTTTTCAATTCCTCTTCTTGTAGTATTTTGCTCAAAATGCTTTGCAGTGCTGGTGTTCTGTCTGCGAATTCTTTTAGCTTTTATTTATCAGGAAGGACTTAATTTCATTGTCAAATCTGAAGCTTAATTTTGTTGGATACAGTATTCTTGGTTGGAATCCATTATTTTTCAGTGTTTGAAATACATTGTTCAAAGATCTTCTCGCTTTCAAAGTCTGTGATGAAAAATCAATTGTTAACCTTATTGGTTTACCCCTGAATGTTATCTGCCTACTTTCTTTCGTAGCTTTTAATATTCTCTCCTTGTTCTGTATGTTGGCTATCTTCATAATTATATGTCTTGGAGTTTGTCTATTATGGTTTTGAATGTTTGAGGTCCTGTAGGCTTCCAGGATATGGCAATCCATTCCATCTTTAATCTCTGGGAAGTTTTCTAGAATTATTTCATTTAATATGTTGTTCATTCATTCGGTTTGAATTTCTATGCCTTCTTCTATCCCGATGACTCCCAATTTTGTTTTTTTTATGACATCCCATATCTCTTGAATAGTTGCTCATGGGATTTAAGCATGTTTTCTGTGTTGACTATATTCTTTTCAAGTTGAAAAACTTTGTCTTCATTATCTGATGTTCTGACGTCTACTTGATCTAGTCTATTTGTAATATTCTTGTTTGAGTTTTTAATTTGGTTTATAGTTTCCTGCATTTCTAGAATTACTGTATGATTTTTTAAAAGATCTCTATCTCCTGGTAAAGCTTGTTCTTTGCCATTTGAATTTGTTTGTTTAATTCATTTTCAAAATATACTTTTATCCTTAGACTTGCTGCCTCATGTCTTCTCTCTTATTCCTTTCCATCTGAGTTGGGTACGACTTAAGTTTTTTCCCTATCCCTGTTTCTGATGCTTCTAGGTTCTCCTGTAGTATTAAGTTGTCCTTCATTGTTTGTACACCTTGTTTTCCCTTGTTTTTTCATGATGTTCACGTCATTTTCCAGCTCTATTTGATTGCTGTGTTTCTGCTCTCTTCTATAGATTTGTTATGGGTTTATATATCTCTGTTTTCTCTCCTTTGTGTTGGTAGACTATGCCTGCTTAAGTGGATTCCGCTGTTAAGGAATTCTGACGGCCGAGCTCCAGTGATGTCACCTCTCTGCTGTGGTGGGCCCCAGGCTCCTTGCCGGAGTGTCCGAATTGGGTGGGTGGACTGTATTGTCTCTGGTTGGTTTCAGCTCCCGGTCGCTGGCAGGCCGGCAGTCTCCAGCCACCCAGTAGCGCGGGCAGCTTGTGGTCTGTCTTCGGCTGGTGGGTGATCTCTAGCCACACAGTTGCGCGTTCGGTCGCCGGCAGGCGCGCGTTCTCCAGCCGTCAAGACATAGCGTCAGCAGGTGGGCTGGCGCCAGCAGGAAGGTGGTCTCCAGTTGCCCAGTCACACTGGCAGTGGGCCGGCGTTCTCCAGCCAGCCAGTCAGGAGGGCCTGGCCTCTAGTACCCTGGTTTATTCTGCTAGTCCTGATTTCTCCTGCTAGACCAGATTTCTCCTGAGTGATGCTTCTCGGCAGCTCAAACTGTTCTCCGGGTCTGCCGTTTGTTGGGTGGGTAGGGTGTCTATTGGGAACCCTGGAACTCTATTGTTTTAATTTTTTCGCTTGCCCATCGCCCCGCACTGGCTAGACAAGTTTCATTTTTGCCGCTGATGGGAAGGGGAGATGAAGGTCAGGTGCCTCTAGTTTTCCCCCAGTCTTTATGCAGACTTGCTCTGATTATCCCTCCCCCAAAAGCCTAGGAGATATTTTATGCGAATTCCCCTCTGTATGTGAGATGAGCTGAGAAACACACACCTGTTTTATTCTTGCAATCTGTCAGGGAGTGGTGGTGGTTACTTCAGCTCTCCAAGATGGTGGCTGTTGGTTTCCTTTGTGGAGTTTCTGCTTTGGGGCATAGAAATGTACTGCTAACTTCCCCGTCTGAAATCCCGAATTCAGCTGGGGGCTCAGTGGATGCTCAGCCAGCAGGATTCCACAGAATCCGCAGCAACGTTTCTCCCTGCTTGCTGGTCGCTTCTCGGTGGTGCCTCACCATTTGTAGACACAGGGTAGGTCACGCGGATCAATCAGAATGGATCTCCAGTTGCACAAGTGGCTTGTGTTTGAGACTCAATTACCGGACCTCGGTGGTGGAAATCATTCTTCTAGGTTTCGGTAAACACCCATTTTCCTGTAAGATCCTAACAAGATAGTTTTTCATTGCTCTAACTCGTTATTCACTTGCGCAGTGGCAGGGTACACTGGGTGTGATACACTGTCTTCACAGCCATCTTGCAATGCCGAAATATTAGGATTTGGATGCACCATTTACTGAAAACTGTTTCAGTACTAGGAAAAAATATGTATTTCAGGTGGATGAATATTTCTGAGATTAATTTTTTAAAAAGTGGATTATAAATCCACATACATGAATATGAATGAATTTAGGGAGTGCAAAATAAGACACAAATATTTCATATTTTGAAAAATCTGGAGAGTATATATATATATATATATATATATATATATATACACACACACACACACACACACACACAGACATTAAAAACTAGCAATATATATGCCAATCGAAATTCATCATGAAATACATATCATCCACAGACCCAAAAATATTCATATACTGAACATGGATTTATGTATAATGTTGTTCAACTAGGAGGCTTACCCATAGGTTGAATTTTCAGTTCCAACAGCATTTAGGAGGAGTGATCTCTTCTCACAATTTGTATTTGCCAAGTCAGTCACCTCACAAAAATGTACGTGTGATACCAGGTACAATTCTATATGTGCATATAAAATTACATGTGCTGAATAGGCTACAGAGAAAAGGAGACAGGAATTCACATATTTGTTAACTTTCAAAACACACGGAGAACTATTTCAACAAAAAAATGACTAGATTTATAACTCCTACCCTATATAATGCAAAAGGCAATTCCAACTATACACCATGCCTCCTCTGAACTGCTTGTATTTCTATTCTGTTTTGGTTATTATTCTCTATCATATTACGATTAGTAGTCAGAGTCTAGTATGGTAGGGGTTAGAGTCAGGGATTCAGTATTTCGAATGGAAAATTGGAAAATGTATCCAATGTGTATGCAAATATGTGCCACACAAAATCTTCCCACTCCTCCAGAACAATGGCTTGACATTATCTTCGCCCCAAGTAAGACATAATTAGAGGAGAAGAATTAGAAAATCAGTGAATACTTATCTGGAATGTAATATGCTAAGAAGTTCACTACCTTGAAGGTGGTACAGGAGTTTCCAAAAGTAAGGGACAGGGTGAACACTCCATAAACATGGAGCTCTGCTGGCCTAAAGACTTCTTGAGAAATTGCCTCTGAGGTTGGGCACTTGAAACATATGTTGTTATCAGGAGCTTTAGCTTCCTTTGTACTGAGATCATCAAAGCTGGGTCTGCACCTCTGTGACCTGTAAAACATAGTTTCTTATTTTCCAATTAACATGAGACACCAGTCCTGAATTTGATCTTTGTAGGTAAACTGTGGCCACTGGGTTCTAAGTGTCTCCCTGTGTGGACTGTGAAGCCATTTGTTCATCCTCCAATTTTCATGGTGTTTCTTGCTGCTACAATGGGAGTTTGGTATTTGCTTCATGAAATACACGGAGTTCAACTGGGACACAGTGCAGCAGGGAGTTCTGTCACATGTGGTATTTCAATTTCTGCAGGAGAATGCACCAACCATGCTTCTATATCACATAGCTTGCCCCATTGACCATAGCAAATCGATTCTGAACATTGCCCTGAAACCTCTCCATATAACAACATGCCTTTACTTAGAAGGGACTGCTGGCTGCATCATGTCAGTCACACGCCATTTGGAAGCCAATGGCAGATCCACATGGCCCCACTACAGATGTTTTATCACACACCTGCCTACCAATGCTCTAGGCCCACTAATCATCAGGCTCCAACTTATTGGCATCTCTGTTTTACACAATTTTTATTAAAACCAGTCAATCAAGGCACTGTCTGTTATACTCATGATCAGCAACTAGACATCCAAAAGTTCTCCTGTGCCAGCTGGTCATGGAAATTTCAAAAATTTCATGGTATTTTTCTAGCCATATTTCAACAATGACGTTGGAGGCACTGTGAGTTTCAGTTCATTCCAGAACCATTAATCTTGACGAAGCTCATTTCAATGAAAGCTCTGGAGAAATCTCACAGGTAATGCTTCCCAAAGAATGGCCAAAAGGTCAAATGAAGCTAGGCCCATTG
Organism: Callospermophilus lateralis; assembly: GCF_048772815.1. NCBI lineage: Eukaryota > Metazoa > Chordata > Mammalia > Rodentia > Sciuridae > Callospermophilus > Callospermophilus lateralis. The sequence goes on along the minus strand of NW_027512065.1, from coordinate 325,052 downwards.
AGTTCTACAATGTGAGGTCCATGTGTCTTTTGACTCTCAACTATGGCTGCCAAGTCTTTCAGAAGAAAATTATGTGATATCTTGGCTGTGATTCCCAGTTCTCTGTTGAAAGCCACCCTGGGCCTTGATCTCAGTTTCCAAGGGCGACTCTCATGCATGGCCTCCTAAAATCCCAACACAATTAATGGCAATACTTTTCTGAGGTCAGTTCCAGAACTCAGTCTCTAAGGGGAAAAACACCAGAGTTCATGTCAAGGTGGACCCAGTCATCTCTTCCAACCACCACACTAACATCCACAATTAAAACCAAAACACTCCCACATGGCCCTCATGTTCTTTTATATAGACACTCATCATAACCTATCGCTGGAATTTTCCACGAGGGGCGAAGCTCAAGACAGTCTCCTAAATAATCTCTCTTGCCCCTAATTTGCCTAAATTCAGGGTGGCCTGGACACCACTCCTGTGAACCAGGAGTGTTCATATAGGCCTGCTGTTAATACTTCTCTGTTTCTCCAATTTGAGGCGTATTGACTGTGCAGTTTGGATTCTTTATGTGAATTGTAGTCACGGGAAAATTCAAGCAATTATGGGCAAGCCTCTTTAGGGCTTTGAAGAAATGATTTGGCCCAAAGGATCCCTATTCTAACTTGATGGAGGTCAGGAACCTCACAGAGAATGGGGAGAGACTTCATCCACAATAACTGCACTTTTGGCCATTTTTGTTTTGGATGCACACATGTGATGTTTCTTTAGATTCTTCAGGGGTTGAGAATCTAAGCCACGGCCTCACACAGGGCCAAGAGGCTGATTCAGACACTTCCATTTCCAAAGGAATTAAGCAAAGATCCACAGGTGATGTCCATTCATTTCCATTTGAACCTGTTTTCTTCAGGCTTCACAAACGAATGTCTTGAGGCAAAGACCTTCCTGACATTCAGGGCAACAGAACAATAGGTAATCAAAAGGCCCAAAGCAGGGTTTCTCCACTTAGACTATCATGGTCACACTTATATCTGAGTTTTTTGAGATGCTCGACATTCCCTTCAGCTATCCAGTACATGGCCATGTCACAGGGCTTGGAACTGCTACATATCTTGGACACAAAACCATGAGCCTATTCTGGAGAGTAGCCAGAATTCATGAAGAATGCAGGAATTTTGGAAGATACCACATGTTGCTCATCGATAAGGCAAGCTGAAATCCATTCATAAATTCGGCAGGATGAATGCTGGGAAGCTTTCTACTAGACAGGACACAACAATTGATGCATTCTGTTTTCTAATGTCTAAAACCATGGACACAGTGGGATACACAGACATAGAAACTCTTGCTTGCCAAACGACTTACTATAAACAGTTCACTCCAAATCAAACAAACCGCCTTTTCTACCTATTCTCAGAACATGAGACAAAACCACAAACCCACACCGACAACCACAGAGGCACCACCTTCTACAAAGTATGTCTGTGACTATCCAGAGTGTCTTCTGACTGGTGGGCCAACTTATGATCCCCGGAAATCACCAACTCTGTGAACTTGTCAGGAGCCAGCGGTGAGCCACTATCTGCTTTCTCAGGAAAGGCCCCTCTTCTGAGTTTTCCTGGCAGTTGGCCATCCTCATATCTGTAGGTACCATGAAAGACTGACTCTGTCCTTGGTCAATCCAAACAAGTGAGCCCACTGGGACTGGGACTGGGACAGGCTCTTTGTACCTTGCTTCCTGGATCCCAAGTACCGAGAGTTCCATGACCAAGGAAGTGAGGTGAGGTCACTTCCTTCAGGAACTGAATGAGGTCACTGCTTTGGCAACCACTTTGTCCTAACAGTTGCTTCCAAGGGTCCCATGAGATCGAGGCTTCTCCTACTTCCTGTGACACTTTCACAAGTTAGAATGGTATATGAACCATAGGCACCCAGGAACAGGTCTCCAAACAGGACTGTTTGTGTCCATCTTCTCTACATTATGAACAGAGAGGCTGATTCAGACACAACCCTTCATCCTGACCAGGTTGTTTGCAATGGAAGATGACGTTTGCTCTCTCAGGTCCTTCATGGCTGCCTACATGTTCTCCAGGGATCACTTCTTCATGGACCTTTGAGTTTTACAACAGGTGGAAGATTTTCTACATTCCTGTATTGTAAGACCAACTTGGTCCCTCCTCTTCTGTAAAGTTAGATTGAGGGAACAGTGTATGGTTAGGGTTAATAACAGGTTTGATTTGGGTTAGGAATTATTCTAATTGATGAATAATGGTATTGGGAACCTGTGATATTTATAAGAATATATAGGTGAAATATAAGTATGAAAACAAAAATCTAGGTAAGATTTGAAGCCCAGAAGGGTATTGCGCTATTGATTGGGATACTTAGCTTTGATATACGTTCTGCACAGGTGTTTCAGATAAAACGATAATCAATGGCATAGGACCTTGTACCTTGGATGATTGAATGTAGAAGTGAACATCCACTAGAACAGGGATAGTCGGTAGGATTAGGAAGATATTCGATAAGTTTCAGAAGAAGACTGAGTACAGAATTTGGACCAAAAGTTCTTTAGCAATAGTGTATCGGGTAGAGAGTGAATGTAAATGTCAGCACACGTGAAGGGTCAGTCACAATGGTGAACTGGGGAAAATATTTAGGTAAGCAGACATCAATAGAGACATTAGGAAATCAGGCAAAGTATAAATTGAGTGATAGGATTAGACATTTGCAACAGGGTTGAGGTTCAAAATATAGTCTTAAGAAGAAACAAATATGTAGTCACCAATAGGATTGACATTTGAGAGCATTAGGCACACTGGACATGAATGTTTTCAGTAATCTATGCTCACTTTTCATTTAGGCTTTGATACAATCATAAGTGTGACCTCTTCTTTTTGTGTCCAGAATATTACTGTGATAAAATGTATATGTAGATTAGGTGACATGAGTATTTCTTCCACCATTTCTGGGAGCAACATTTTGAAGATGAAAAAATTAGTATTGGGGTTACAAATAGATTTACTCTGTGTCTATGAACATAGAGATAATTTATGAATAGACGATACTGTGATTAAATATTATAACTTGTTCCAACTTTAAAATTCAATTGAATTGATATCTGAAAATAAACAGAAAATCGTATATTTATATGCAATCATTCATTCCAACCAGAAATACATCTAATGGTAATTTTAGGGTTATGGTTTATCATGAAGAGTGTGTCAGTTTTTCTTCAAAATGATTATGGAAATCGAAAAAAAAAGCGTTTGGAAAGAAGTCTCATGAAAAAACAATCAAGTAACCTGGAGGAATACATGTGTTCTGAATCAGGAAATGATTGAAAGTGAATCAAAATCCTATAAATTATTGAAGTTGTTCATGAAATATATATCCTATTATGTGTATAAACTGAACAAATAGTAATGTACCAGTGTTGAATAAAATGAACTTCAATATAGACATCATATCCAAGAGGAATCTAGTTGCATTGATGTTAAACTGGGTCAGTTACTGTAGAAATATTAGGATTGTATGCACCACTCACTGAAGTTAGTTTTCAGTACTAGAAAACAAATATGTAATTCAGGTGGATGAATATTTCTGAGAATAATATTATGAAAAGTTGATTATAAATCCACATACATGAACATGAATGAATTTAGGTAGTATATGTAAGACACATATTTCATATTTTGAAATATTTGGACAGTATATATATATATATATATATATATATATATATATATATATATATATATATATATATATATCCCACACACACACACACACACACACACAACACACACACCCAGACAATAAAATGTAGCAATATATATGCCAATCGAAATTCATCATGAAGTATATATCATCCACAGATGCAAAAATATTTAATTTACTGAACATGGATTTATGTATAATGTTGTTCTACTAGGAGGCTCACCCATAGGTTGAATTTTCTGTTCCAACAGCGTTTAGGAGGAGTGATCTTTTCTCACAATTTGTATCTTCCAAGTCAGCCACCTCACAAGAATGTACATGTGATACCAGGTAGGATTCTATATGTGCATATAAAAATACATGTGCTGAATCGGCTACAGAGAAAGGGAGACAGGAATTCACATATTTGTTAACTTTAAAAACACATGGAGAACTATTTCAATTAAAAATTAACTAGATTTATAACACCTACCCTATATCATGCAAAAGGCAAGTGCAACTATACACCATGCCTCCTCTGAACTGCTTGTATTTCTATTCTGTTTGGGTTATTTTTCTCCATCATATTAGGATTTGTCATCAGAGTCTAGGAGGGTATGGGTTAGTGTCAGATGGCCCGGCTGGCAGGACACATCAACTTGGGTGTCGATCCTAGTTGGGGAGGAATGAAGGGACAAGAGACACGAGAGATGACAGCAAGACAGGAGTTCTGATCATGCTGCAAACTTTTATTATTCTCAGAGGGTATTTATATGCTGCGGATGGGAAAGCTCTCTTATCGGCAGTTGCTGGATGTCTTCACAGGGTGAGATAACCTCAGGATGTTTCAGGTAGACAGATGGTAGCCGGATGTCAAAAGGAGATAGATGGCTGTGGGATGTCTGCCAGGCAGGTTGTGTCCCAGGGGGCTGTTTCTTGTGTCAGTCTATTTTTTGAAGGAGAACTTCCTTCTAGCCCCTGACATCTCCCCTTTTGTTATATAAAATATTCGACCATACCTTACAGGCCATGGATTTAGGGGGTGATAGTGGCTCTGTTTCTCTAGGATGCCTTAGAATATCTCCTGATTTGAGCGAGCATCTTTCCTAGGAGATTTCGTGTTGGCTTTGGCATGTTTTTGGAGGAGACGTCTTTGAGGGGATAGCATGCCAACCGCCATGCACCAGAGCGTGTCATTCAGAGGTCTTGTGTTTGGGGATCCGTGGATCCATCCTCCTGCAGTCCTTCCTGGACCCTCCGTTATTATGGCCTAACGTGCTCATTCCAAGGGTGTGTCCTCCCCCAAGCGGAGGGGCCCATGGAGAACAAACCCTTATTGCAAGGGTAGAAGATGGTTGCTCAGAGCTGTTACTTATAGTTTTCTGTAAGAAAGAGAGATCTGTGGGGATGTAAACTTAATAAGCCTGTGAGAAGGGTTGAACATTCTTTTAAATGTTGGCAGTGCTGTCTTCCATCTCCAGACCATGATAGTGGACCTGTATGGGCTTAGAAACCAAAATATTAATCTGTTCTTTAATAAATTGTACCAGCCTCTTTATAATGCAGGGGCCTATGGACACCATTAAAAGTAAACCCAACAAAGGGACTAATAGGGGAAGAAGGTAGGGTAGAAATCCATTATGCCCAATCTGGAGGGGATTTTCAAATAGTTCCCTTTGTCTCTTTTCTGGATCTTCTTGAAGCTGCTTAATTTTAATGCGTACTATGCCTGATTTATTGGCATAAAAGCAGCATCGTTCCCCTAAGGCTAAGCAAATACCTCCCTGGTTAGCTGTCAGCAAATCTAAGCCTCGTCTGTTTTGAGGGAACACTTCTGCCAGGGAATTTATTTGGTCCTGCAAATCTTTAATGGTTCCTGATAAAGTTTGTACATAATTTATAAGTTGTTGAGACAGGCGATGGTAAGAGTGAATAGCCGTGCCTAAGCCACTGTACCTGTGTCCACAGCAGCTGTATTCCAAGGCTGGCAATGAGTGGTAAAGCCTGTATTGCCCACCTATGTCTTTTGACTAAAGTGTCTAGGCTAGAAATTGGTAGAGGTTCATCTCCTGGGACAATAGTTATATCAGGGAGTAATAAAGCAAGAACACAACCAATGGTCCAATTCGCTGGAAGCGTGGGAAGGCCGAGTTTCCTCCACACATAAAAACTGTGCCATTGGAGGGACAAAGAGATGGGGTGGGTGAGGAATAATTTTATACTGTTGAGCAATTTCCAAAGGAAGTAAGTCGAACATCAATATCATAGGTATTATTCTGCATCGCGCCTAAAAGAAATAATGTAAAAGTGCCTATAGGCTGTACTTTAAAGGGAAATCCGGGTTGGCATGTATTATCATTGTCCATGATAGAATTAATAGGAACTGCCATAGGCATGATTGCCCCTGTTGTCATGCAGAGCCAGCAATCACCAGCAAGGGTGGGGTTCGAATTATTAAGCTAGGAGAATGTAGTTTGCAAAATATCTAATGTATTGGTATCTAAACCTGGGAACTGGGATTTAGGCTACATTAAGGGATGATATGTGAGCTCAGATATTTGGGGTTTCAAAAGTTTGATTATCTGAGGATGCTTGACAGAATAAGTGGGTCCTCCATCATCAGAGACCCCTGTAGGGGCCTTAATGGGCCAGTAGGAAGGTTTTCCGACAGTGCCTTGGCACCCAGCTGACTGTAGCTTGGTGTATTTGCCATCTCCTCCATGGTCAAAGAGAATGGGGGTATAATGAATAGTGGTCCCCCTGCTGCATGAGTTTTAGTTAGGGAGGCTTCAAAAAATTGTTCTCCCTGTTTATTAACACAAAGTGAAGCCGACGCATTACAAGAGACATGCATCGCCTGGGTATGCGTACAAGTTGCAGAACAATTTTGGAGAGCTTTACTTGTACTAGGGGGAATAATCTTTGGCTTGTTAACACATACCCATTTAGGCTGATGAACTCCTCCGAGATTATGGTCAACCTTGGCACGGAGGTAAGTCACCTTAGTCATGCAGTCAGCAGTCTGGGTCCAACTAGTGGGAGCCTCAGTCCAAAATCCTCCTTTGCATTCACGGGGGGGGGGCAAAATGGTACCCCATGATGTTGGAAATTAGAGGTCCAAGGCCTCTGTGTTCAAACCTGTTCAGCAGAAGTGCCTTAAGCAGGATCCTCGCACAGATTGTTGGCTGTATCTGAAATGGAGGAAAATTTGTCCTCAGGGGGAGGGCCTCCGTCCCTGGGTTGAGGTAAGTAATTTACCTGTTTAACCAGGCATTCTGGTAACCATCTTGGGGATGCTTGCTCTTGGTCCAAAACACAAGCTGAGCCTCATCCCCTGATGAGGATAGGATGTGGGCGTTTTCATTTATTTGTAATGGGATTGCACCACATAACAGGTGTGCGAACAGAATTGGATGAAGGATGCCAGTTTCTGTCTGTGGCCAAATGGCCTTCACTGTCTAGGGTAAGAAAAATAAGGGCAAATAATGCATGGTTAAGGCGATCCCTGGGAGTGGTAAATACAAGGGCGGAAGCCTTAAGACGGGATAGCCAAGTCTTTAAGGTAAGCTGGGCAAGTTCCACATGCCTTGGCCCTGAGTGTTGTATGGAATTTCAGTAGTATGAAAAAATTGCAAGGTAGCACAAAACTGTTTAAACTTGGCACTGGTATATGCAGGACATTTATCTGTTTTAATATGTATTGGTTTACACATTATGAAAAAGGCTGAAACAAGATGAGAAAGGACATCTTTGGTAGCCTCTCAAGAATGTGGTGATGCAAAAATAAAGCCGCTGAAGGTATCTATATAAACGTATATATATTTGGTTTTTCAAAATTCAGGAAAATGAATAACATCCATTTGCTAAATCTGATTGGGCAGTAATCCTCGGGGGTTAACTCCCAAGTGTTGAATGGGGAGGGAGACAGTGCAAGCAGGGCATGCTTTTACTATTTCTCATGCATGTTGCCTGGTAATTTTCCAAAGTAATCGATGGCTCTGGGAATTGAGATGGTGAAGATTGTGTAACTCCATGGCCTTTTGAATGGAGCCAACAAAAATTGGAAAGATGGAACGTGTTGCTGCATCAGCTTGGGCATTACCTTGTGTTAGAGGGCTCAGAAGGTCAGAGTGTGTCATGATGTGTCCTAAGGAAAATGGATGTTTTCTGGCCTGAATTAGCTGCTGAAGCTGGTGAAACAGAAAGGGGGAATTGGAAGAAGCCTTAATGGTGGGTGAAATCTCCAGAAGGGGCACAGAATGAGCAATGTAGGCACTGTCTGTATAAATATTAACAAGATTATCAAAAAACTTTATAAAAACTTGTGTTATGGCGAACAATTCCACAAACTGAGCTGACAGACAGTATCAAAGGTGGTAGGCTTGTTATTGACAACAAAGACTGCACGGCCATTACTGGAACCGTCTGTAAAAAAGGTAAGGGCTTGAGGAATGGGAGCCTTTTGAGTAATTTTGGGAAAAATAAATGGATGTAACTGGACAAAATTTAAAAGAGGGTCATTGGGGATGTGGTTATGAATTGTTCCCAAAAAGCCTGATAGGGCAATATCCCATTCATCCATGTCTGTAGTAAAAATTGTAGTAAGGGTTTGGTCCTTAGTATATGGAATTAAAATATTATCAGGGTCTTTGCCAAAATGTTGTCGAGAAAGCAAACGACCTTTAAAAATAAGAGAAGCTACCTGAGCAAGATAAACAGTAATAACCTTGGAGGATGTGGTGGGTACAAGGACCAAAAGCAAGGGGCAGCCTTTATTTTTAAAATGTGGATCTCGCTGCCAAAATATTCCTGTGGGTGTATGAGGAGTGTGGAAAATAACCAGAACCAGAGGAAGGTTATAAGAAATTTGTGTAACAAACTTTTGGGCAATGGCTTCTGTGGCTTGGTTTAATGCATGTCATGCCTCGGGAGTAAGCTTTTGAGGGGAGGAGGGGTGGGAATCACCTATCAAAATATCATTAAGGGGCAAAAGTACACAAGTGGGTAATTTTAAATATGTTCCTAGCAATTGAATATCCCCCAGTAATATTTGAAAATCATTAAGTGTGTGAATATGGTCCACACATAGTTGTATTTTAGGAATTTGGATCTGATTATCTTGAAGTTTAAGGCCCAAATAGGTATAAGGGTCCTGTGTTTGAAACTTATCTGGAGCTATCTGTAGTCCCAAGGTAGTGAGGTTTTGTAAAAGTCCAAGTAACAATTATTAAGGTCATGGGTATTAGGTGCAGCAATTAACAAATCATCCATATAATGTAAAATATAATTTTGTGCTCATCGCTCTCTCACAGGGTCTACTGCTTGAGCAACGTATTTTTGGCAAAGACTAGGGCTGTTGGCCATACCTTGGGGAAGAACCTTCCATTGAAATCTCTGCATAGGGCCCAGAAAATTAATGCGAGGGAGACTAAAGGCAAAATAGGGTCTATCCTCAGGATGTAAAGGAATTGTAGAAAAGCAATCTTTTAAGTCAATAACCATTTTACAATAGGTTTTTGGAATCGCCACTGGTGTGGGAATGCCTGGCTGTAGTGCTCCCATCGGGCACATAACTTTATTAATGGCACACAAATATTGTAAAAGGCGCCACTTGCCTGATTTTTTCTTGATAATAAAAATAGGAGTAATCCATGGTGAGGTTGAGGGCTTTACATGGCCGGCTGCCAGCTGTTCCAGCACTAACGTGGAGGCAGCCTCCAATTTTTCTTGGGTAAGGGGCCACTGATCCACCAACACAGGAGTCTGAGTCTCCCAAATAATTTTATCTGCATGGGGTACAGGAGGGTCAGGGACCGACACTAAAAATCTGAATACACAAGTCCACATGTATTTGTTTTTTTTTATGGGTTGTATAGGCTCCACCAGTCCTTGTTTCAGTATCCCCAGGCCTGTACCAGGAACAAAATTCATAGGAAGCATTTGATGAGTCACCATGGAATTGGGACTGGCGAGAATAACTTCCAATGACTCAAAATATCTCCACCCTATACGTTAACAGGGAGGTCAGAATCAACGAAAGGAGTGACAGTTGACTTATTACCATCTTTATCAGTGCAGCTAATAGACCTTGAGCTGACCAGAGGATTTTTTTATTTTCCTATCCCTTTAAGGTCAGTCAAGGATGGAGTGAGGGGCCAACCTGATGGCTAGTATTTTTGAGAAATAATTGTGGCATCAGCTCCAATATCTAGAACTCCTTGGAATTCCTTTCCTTCAGTAAGTAAGGTAAGGGTGGGTCTATTGTGAGAAATGGGTTGAACCCAATACACATCAGAGAAGCCTAAGAAGGCAGCCCCCCGAGGTAGGTTTGGGTGGTGGAAATGCCTCCTGAATCCAAGGGAAGGAGAATTAATTGTGCAAGTCTTGTTCCTGCTGGGATGGCGGCATCTCCATTAATAGCAGTGGCCAGTATTTTTATTTCTTCAGTGAAATCATTATCATTAATGCCAGCGAAGACCTGAACACCTTGTATGGTAGTGGAGGCTCTTCCAAGAATAAGGGCACATGTATGAGATGGAGGGGGACCCATAATTCCAGTGGGTATTATCTGGGGCCCTTGCATTGAGTCTAATATTGTAACTGTGGTGGCACAGAGGTCCAATTTTGCGCTGCCTGGGGTGGCTAGTTGGAGGGAGGCAATTGTGGAGAAGGATTTTGTGGTAGGTTGGGAGTTTGGGAGGGAACAAACCTTATTGCTCCTGTGTTTGTCCTGGGGGATGTTGTGGCCAGGGGCTGGCCCCGCAGGGAGTTTCCCGAGAAGCAGGAAGAAATAGGCTGTCTGAGGGCATTTGTCTTAGATCTACACTCACTGCCCCAGTGATGACCTTTACCACTTCTATGGAAAAGGGTAGCTGGGGGCGGTTAAGCCCCAGTTTGAGGAGACGCTATTCCTAGGCTTTGTTTGCCTATCGGACACCCACATGCAAAATGGCCAGGTTGTTTACAAGTAAAGCAAGTACGTGAGCCAGGATTGTGAAACGCCTTGGTAAAGGCGGCCCCTAAAGCGAGACCCATGGCATGGGCTGCACCCACGCCTGCACAGAGTCTAATAAATTCAGAAAGTTTCCCTTTATCCTTATGTGGTTGAAGAACATCCTGACATGCTAGGTTGGCATTTTCAAAGGCAAGATGTTTTACATAGGTGCTTTCACCTTCGCTTGGTTCATGCAAGCATTCCGCAGCTAGGTTAAGCCGGGGAACAAACTACCTATAAGGCTCATGGGGCACTTGTCAAATTTTTGCTAGGGAATTGGTAGCCGAGGCCTTTTGAGGGAGGTGTCACCAAGCAGGAAAACCAGCCATCTGAGTCTGCGCCAAGAGTCCAGGAGGGAAACGTGCCTGTTATTTTTAGTGTCAAAAGGCGCATTGCCCACTAGCTAAACTTAAGCCCCAGATTCAGAGGAGGCCTTAGTTAAAATTATTTGAGCAGTTTCCCGACATTGTCTTCGAAATCTGCATTCCATAACAGGAAGTCTCCGGCACTGAAGGTAGCTTGGTCTAAAAATTTCCAATCATTGGGAGTAAGCCATTGTGCGCTGTGGATTTCTAATAAAGCCAACGTGTAGGGCACAGTGGGGCCATAGTGAGCACAAGCCTTATTAAGTTTTTCAAGAAAACATAGGCTTAATTTTTTGTAGACTCTGGGTTCCTTCCTGCCCAGGGGTGAACTCCTCATCCTCTGAGTCCTGATCTCCTTGATCCATTTCCCCCGCTTCCTCCTCTTGTTCCTCATCGAAGTCTTTGACCTCAGCCTGGGCAGGCTTATCTATCTGACTGGTGGTGACTGGGAAGGTGAGAACAGGCCGATGGAGTGGCTTCGACTTTGTATTAGACCGCTGTGGGCCAGCTTGCATTGACTCCATAGCTAAGGCTAATGAAGAGAGCTCAGAGTCAAGGGAATTTAATTATTTTAAAAGTTGCATCTCTTCCCGTCTATGTTGGAAGGATGCTGGCAAGGGAGCGAGGTTAGGTAGGGGAAGTAGGGAAAAAATATCTGGGGGGGCACTTGGCCCCTGAAGGGCCAGAGCACAAAAGGCAGGAGGGATATAGGAGGGAGGTGGATGTGTAAATCCTGTAGGCTGTGGCAGGGTCCTGAGAGGTTGCGGGTCTTCTGAATGGTAGAGAGCTGCTTCCTTCTCCAAGATAGCGTCCTTCCCAGGGGTCAATGTGTCTCTGGGATTTAAAACTGGATAAAGGTGGTTTTTAATCATTGGAGCCTTATTAATTAGGGTCGTATTTTGAGGGGGACCAGGAAGGTTCTCAGGGTCCTGGGAAGACTGAGAAGGGTCTATGTCTATACTAATGATGCTCATGCAGAGGAGGGACGAGAGGTCTTTTGCATAATCTCTTCCCCAATCCTGACAAGTTGTAAGGTACCATTGTCAAAGCGAAAACTTTTAAGAATTTCATTAATTAAGTTCCAGTAAGAAAAGGTGGGAACTGGCATTTTTTCTGGGCCAAAGGATTCATAATAATCTTTTAAACAGTCTCCTACTCTAAGCCATTTTTGCCATCAATGGTCCCTTCAAGAGGAAACCATGGACACAATGCTCCTATGTGTGAAAAGAAAAATTTTAACTCCTTTTTCTTAACATGTGCCCCCCATGTCTTGAAGAACTCCTTGAGGCCTGAAATAAACAAATCATGTGACGATACTGCTTGTCACATGGTGGGTCACTCACCGTGCATCATTCCCACCCTCCTCCTGGATATGTCTTCGGGTGGTGTCTGCTGAGACGATCGCGGGCTCCTGTTGACCAAGTCTTCCAGGAGGAAGGGGTTCCCCCTCAGTCAATGGCTTGAGCCCCAGTCGGTGGGCGCCAGATGTCCCGGCCGGCAGGACACATCAACATGGGCAGCGAACCTAGATGGGGAGGAATGAAGGGACAAGAGACACGAGAGATGAGAGCAACACAGGAGTTCTGATCAAGCTGCAAAATTTTATTGTTCACACATGGGTATTAAAATGCTGGATTTGGGAAAACTCTCTTATCGGCAGTTCCTGGATGTCTTCACAAGGTGAGATAACTTCAGGATGTTTCTGGAAGAAAGATTGCCACAGGATGTCTCAGGGACACATATGGCTACAGGATGTCTTCCAGACAGGATGTCTCCTGGTGGCTGTTTCTTGTAAGTGTCAGGTGTTCTTTGAAAAAGAATTCCTTGACAGTAAGGGATTCAGTATTTCGAATGGAAAATTGGAAAATGAATCCAATGTGTAGGCAAATATGTGCTACCCAAAAATCTTCCAACTCTCATTCAGAACAATGCCTTGACATTTCCTTCACCCCAAGTAAGACACAATTAGAGGAGAAGAGTTAGAAAATCTGTGAATACATATCGGTAATGGAAAATGCTCAGGAGTTCACAACATTCGAGGTTGTAGAGAAGTTTCAAAAAGTAAGGGACAGGGTAAAAACTCCAAAAACATGGAGCTCTGCTGGCCTAAAGACTTTTTGAAGAACTGCCTCTGAGGTTGGGCACCTGAAATATATGTTGATGACAGGAGCTTTAGCTTCCTTTGTAGTGAGACCATCAAAGCTGGGTCTGCATCTATATGACCTGGAGGACATGGTTTCTTTTTTTCCTATGAACATGAGGCAGCAGGGCTGAATTCTCTCTTAATAGGTAAACTGTTGCCACTGGGGGCTAAGTGTCTTCCAGTGTGGACTGTGAAGCCATTTGGTCATCCTCCAATTTTCGTGGTGTTTCTTGCAGCTGCACTGGGAGTTTGGTATTTGCTTCACAAAATATGAGAAGTTCAACTGGGACACAGTGATGGAGGGAGTTCTGTCACGTGTGGTGGGTAAGGGTCTGCAGGAGAATGCACCAACCTGGCTTATATCCCACATAGCTTGCCCCCTTGACCATAGCAATCTGATTCTAAACATTGCCCTGCAACCTCTCCATATAACAAGATGCCTTTACATACAAGGGTATGGGGGCTGCACCATATCAGTCACAAGGCATTTGGAAGCCAATGGCATATCCACATCACCCCACCAGAGATGTTTTAACACACACCTGCACACCACTGCTCTAGGCCGACTACTCATCAGTCTCCAAGTTACTGGCATCTCTGTTCTATACCATTTTCATGAAACCCAGTCAATCAAGGCACTGTCTGGTACACTCATGATCAGCAATAGGACACCCAAAGGTTCTCCAGTGCCACCAGGTGATGGGAATTTCCAAACTTTAATGATATTTATCTAGGCATTTTTCATGGATGAAGTTGAAGGCACTGTGGGTTTCAATTCATTCAGGAACCATAAAATGGAGAAGAAGCTCATTTCAATGAAAGCTCTGGAGAATTCTAACAGGCAAGGCTTCCCAAAGACAGGCTAAAAGGTCACATTAAGCCAGGCATTTGAGATCTACAATGTGAAGTCCATGTGTGTTTTGACTTGCAACGATGGCTGCCAAGTCTTTAAGAATAAAATCATGTGATGTCCTTCCTGAAATTTCCAGTGCTCTTCCGAAAGCCTCCCTGGGCCTAGATCTCAGTTTCCAAGTGCGACTCTCATGCGTGGCCTCCTAAAATTCCAACACAATACATGCCAATACTTCTTTGAGGTCAGTTCCAGAACTCAGTCTCTAAGGGGAATCACATAAGTGTTCAAGCCCAGGTGGACATAGTCATCTCTTCCAACGGCCACAAAATTGACCACAATTAAAACCAAAACACTCCCACATGACACACCTGATGCAAAGACCTTCCTGACTTTCAGGGCAACAGAAGAATAGGTAAGCAAAATGTCCAAAGCAGGGTTTTTCCACTGAGGCATTCCTGGTCACACTGATATCTGAGCTTTCTGAGATGCTCGCCATTCCCTTCAGCTATCCAGTACATGGCCATGTCACAGAGATTTGAGGAGGTACATATCATGGACACAAAAACACGAGCCTATTCTGGAGAGTGCAAACAATTCAGGAAGAAAACAGGAACTTAAGAAGTTAGCAGGTGTTCCCCATTGATAAGTCAAGCCGCAGTCCATTCATGAATTGGGCAGGATGAAAGCTGAGAAGCTTTCTACTAGACAGGACTCACCCATTGATGCATTTTCTTTTCTAATGTCTACAACCAGGGACACAGTGGTATAAACAGACATAGAAACACTCGCCTTGTCAAATGACTTACTAGAAACAGTTCCCTCCAAACCAAACAAACCGCCATTCCTACCTATTCTCAGAATATGAGACAAAACCACAAACCCACACCGACTCCCACAAAGACACATCCTTCCCCCAAGTAGGTCTGTGACTATCCGGAGTATCCTCTGACTGGTGGGCCATACTATGTTCCAATGAAATGGCCTGTCCTGTCTCAGATCTGGTCTCCTTGGCCAACTCTGTGAAGTTGTCAGGAGCCAGCAGTGAGCCACTACCTACTTTCTCAGGAAAAGCCCCACTTCAGAGCTTTCCTGGTTTTGGCTGTCCTCACATCAGTAGGTACCAAGAATGACTGACTCTGTCCTTGGTAAATCCATACAAGTGAGACCACTGGGATTGGGACTGCCTCTTGGTGCCTGGCTTCTTGGATACCAAGTTCAGAGAGTTCCATCAACAAAGAAGTGAGGTGAGGTCACTTCCTTAAGGAACTGAATCAGATCACTGCCTTGGTAACCACTTTGTCCTAACAGTTGCTTCCAAGACGACCATGAGATGGAGGCTGCCCCTACTTTCTGTGACACTTTCACAAGGTAGAATGGTATATCAACCATAGGCACCTAGGAACAGCTCTCCACACCAACCTGGTTTGGTCCATCTTCTCTACAATAAGAAGAGAGAGGCTGATTCATAAACAACCCTTCATCCTGACCAGGTTGTTTGCCATGGATGCTGACTTTTGCTCTCTCAGGTCCTTCATAGTTGTCTACATCTTCTCCAAGGATCATTTCTGCATGGACCTTGAGGTTCTCAGGAGGTGGAAGATCCCCTATATTCCTGTATTGTAAGACCAACTCTGTCCCTGCTCTTCTGTAAAGTTAGATTGAGGGAACAGTGTATGGTTAGGGTTAATAATATGTTCAATTTGAATAAGGAATCATTCTGCTGCATGAATAATGGTACTGGGAACCTGCGACATTTATAAGTATATATAGGTGAAATATATGTATGAAAACAGAAATCTAAATAAGATTTGAAGCGCAGAATGGGGATGGGCCCTTGATTGTGATACTTAGCTTTGAATTATGTTCTGCACAGATGTCTGAGATAGATCGATATACAATGGCATTAGACACTGTACCTTGTATTATTGAATGTATAAGAGAACATCCAGTCAAAAAGGGATAATGGGTAGGATTAGGAAGATAGTCAGTAGGTTTAAGAAGAAGAGTGAGTATAGGATTTGGAAAAAAAGTTCCTTAGCAATAGGGTTTGGATTAGAGTGTGAATGTAAATGTCAGCACAATTGAAGAGTCAGTCACAATGATGGACTGTGGAAAGTATGTAGGAAAGCTGATATAAATAGAGACATTATGAAACCAGGAAAAGTATAAAGTGAGAGATAGAATTAGATATTTTCAACAGGGTTGAGTTTGAATATATAAACTTAGCAAGAAACAAATATGTTGTCACAAATAGGATTGACTTTTGAGAGCATTAGCCAAACTTGACATGGATGGTTTTAGTAATCCATGTTCACTTTACATTTAGGCTTTGGTGCAAACATAAGTGTGACCTTTTCTTTTTGTGTCCAGAATATTACTGTGATAAAATGTATATGTAGATCAGATGACATGAGTATTTCTTCCACCATTACTGGGAGCAAAATTTTGAAGACGTATAAATTAGTATTGGGTTTACAAAGAGGTGTACCCTGTGTCTATGAATATAGAGACAATGCATGAATAGACAATAGTGTGAATAAATAATATAACTGGTTCCACTTTAAATAATGGATTTATTTGATATCTGAAAATATATAAGAAATCTTATATTGATATACAATCATTCATTCCAACCAGTTATACATCTAATAGTAATATTAGGGTTATAGTTTATCATGAAGGGTGTGTGAGTTTTGCTTCAAATATGATTATGGAAATCGAAAATAATATGTTTGGAATGAAGTCTCATAAACAAACCAGTCAAGAAACATGGAGGATTACATGTGTTCTAAAGCAAAAAATGATTGAAAGTGAAACAAATGCCTATAATTTTGCTAACGTATGGATGAAATATATATCCTATAATGTGCATAAACTGAAGAAATTGTAACATACCAGTGGTGAATAAGAATGAACATCAAAATACACATCATGTCCCATAGGAATCTACTTGCATTGATGAGAAACTGGATCAATTATTGTAGAAATATTAGGATTTGTATCCACCATTCACTGAAGTTAGTTTTCATTTCTAGGAAAAAAATATATATTTCAGGTGGATGAATATTTCCGTGAATAATCTTGTGAAATGTTAACTCTAAATCCACATACATGAATATGAATGAATTTAGGGAGTTTATAATAAGACACATATATTTTATATTTTAAAAAAATTTAGAGTGTATATATATATACACACACACACACACACACACACACAGACATTAAAAATTAGCAATACATATGCCAATTGAAATTCACCATGAAATATATATCATCCACAGATCCAAAAATATTCATTTTACTGAACATGGATTTATGTATAATGTTGTTCAACTAGGAAGCTCACCCATAGTTTGAAATTTCAGTTTCAACAGCGTTTAGGCAGAGTGATCTATTCTCACAATTTCTATCTGCCAAGTCAGCCACCTCACAAGAATGTACCTGTGGTACCAGGTAGAATTCTATATGTGCATATAAAAATACATGTGCTGAATAGGCTACAGAGAAAGGGTGACAGGAATTCACATATTTGTTAACTTTAAGTACACATGGAACTATTTCAATTAAAAATTAACTAGATTTATAACACCTACACTTTATCATGCAAAAGCCAAGTCTAACTATACACCATGCCTCCTCTGAAATGTTTGTATTTCTATTCTGTTTGGGTTATTTTACTCCATCATATTAGGATTAGTAGTGAGAGTCTATTAGGGTATGGGTTAGTGTCAGTTATTAAGTATTTCAAATGGAAAATAGGAAAATGAATCCAATGTGTATGCAAATATGTGCTACAAAAAATTTCCACTTTCATCCAGAACAATGCCTTGACAGTATCTTCGCCCCTAGTAAGACACAATTAGAGAAGAAGAGTTAGAAAATCTGTGAATACATACCTGGAATGGAAAATGTTCAGGAGGTGGTAGAGGAGTTTCCAAATGTAAGGGACAGTGTAAACACTCCACAAACATGGAGCTATGCTGGCATTAAGACTTCTTGAGAAACTGCCTCTGAGGTTGGGCACTTGAAGTATATGTTGTTGTCAGGAGCTTTAGCTCCCTGTGTACGGAGACCATCAAAGCTGGGTCTGCATCTATGTGACCTAGAGGATATGGTTTCTTATTTTCTAATGAACATGAGGAAGCAGTGATGAATTCTCTCTTTGTAGATAAACTGTGGCCACTGGGGGCTAAGTGTCTCCCTGTGTGGACTTTGAAGCCATTTGGTCATCCTCCAATTTTCGTGGTGTTTCTTGCAGCTGCACTGGGTGTTTTGTATTTGCTTCACAACATACAAGGATTTCAAATGGGTCACAGTGCTGGTGGGAGTCCTGTAAGGTGTGGTGGGTCAGGGTCTTCAGGAGAATGCACCAACCAGGCTTCTATCCCACATTGCTTGCTCCCTTGACCATAGCAACCTGATTCTGAACATTGCCCTGAAACCTGTCCATATAACCAGATGCCTTTTCATATAATTTTATGCTGGCTGCACCAAATCAGTCACAAGCCATTTGGAAGCCAATGACACACCCACATGGCCACACCACAAATATATTATCAGACAACTGCACACCACTGCTCTAGGCTCACTACTCAGCAGGCTCCAACTTACTGGCATCTCTGTTCTACACCATTGTCAAGAAATCCAGTCAATCAAGGCACTGTCTTGTACACTCATGAGCAGCAATAGGACATCCAATGGTTCTCCAGTGCCACCTGGTCATTGGGAATTTCAAAAATTTCATGGTATTTATCTATCCATTGTTCAAGAATGAAGTTGGAGGCACTTTGGGGTTTCCATTCATCCAAGAACCATGAAATGGTGAGGAAGCTCATTTCAATGAAAGCTCTGGAGATCTCTCACAGGCAAGGCTTCCCAAAGAGTGGTCAAAATGTCACATGCAGACAGGCCCATTGAGGTCTAAAATGTGAGGTCCATGTGTGTTTTGACTCTTAACTATAACTGCTAAGTCTTTCAGAATAAAATCATGTGATATCCTGGCTGAGATTCTCAGTGCTCTGTGGAAAGCCACCCAGGGCCCAATCTCAGGTTTCAAGGGTGACTCTCATGCGTGTCCTCCTACAATCCCAACACAATTAATGGCAATACTTCTCTGAGGTCAGTTCCAGAACTCAGTCTCGAAGGAGAATCACACCAGAGTTCAAGCCCATGTGGACCCAGTCATCTCTTCCAACCGCCACACAAATGACCACAATTGAAACCAAAACTTTCCCACATGACCCTCATCTTCTTCCATATAGACACTCATCATAAACTCTTGCTGGAGGTTTCCATTAGGAGCGCAGCCCAAGACAATGTCCAAAATATGCACCCTTGCCCGTCATTTGCCTAAAGTGAGTGTGGCCTTGACACCCTTCCTGTAAACCAGGAGTGATCAAATAGGCCTGCCTTTAATACTGCTCTGCTTCTCCAATTTGAGGCCTACTGACTGTCAGGTATAGATTCTTTATGTGATTTGGCATCATGGGAGAACCCAAGCACTTGTGCAGGAGTTCAAAGAACTCATTTGACCCAGAGGATCCTATTCTCACTTGATGGAGGTCAGGAACCTAACAGAGGAAGGCAGGAAACTTCATGCACAATGACTGATATTTTTACCATTTTTGTTTTCAATACACACATGGGAACTTTCTTTATATCCATCAGGTGCTGAGAATCTAATCCATAGCCTGACCCAGAGCCAAGCGGCTGATTCAGACACATCCCTTTCGAAAGCAATTAAGCAAAGCACCACAGGTGATGCCCATTCATTTGCATTTAAAAACTGTTTACTTCAGGCTTCAAAAAGGAGTGGCCTGAGGTAAGGACCTTCCTGACATTCAGGGCAACAGAAAAATAGGTAAGCAGAAGGCCCAAAACAGTGTTTCTCCACTGAGACTTTCCTGGTCACACTGATATCTGAGTTTCCTGAGATGCTCGCCATTCCATTCAGCTATCCAGTACATGGCCATGTCACAGAGCTTGGAGGTGTTACATATCTTGGACACAAAACCATGAGCCTATTCTGGGTAGTGGCCAAAATTTAGGAAGAAAACAGGAACTTAGGACGATAGTAGGGGTGGCCCATCCATAAGGCAACCTGCAGTCCAGTCATAAATTGGGTAGGATGAATGCTGGAAAACTTTCTTCTAGACAGGACATATCCATTGATGCATTCTCTTTTCTCATGTCTACAACCACGGACACAGTGAGATACACAGATATAGAAACACTCACCTTTTCAAACGACTTTTTAGAAACAGTCCACTCCAAACCAAACAAACCGCCTTTCCTACCTATTCTCAGAACATGAGACAAAACCACAAACTCACACCCACACCCACAAAGGCACTTCCTTCCCCCAATATGTCTGTGATTATCGGGAGTGTCCTCTGTCTGTGGACCATATTGTTACCCCGAACTGGCCTGCCCTGTCTCAGATCTGGTCTCCGTGGCCAAATCTGTGAAGTTGTCAGGAACCAGCGATGACCAACTACCTGCTTTCTTAGGAAAGGACCCTCTTCAGAGCTGTCCTGGCATTTGGCCATTCTCACATCAGTAGGTACCAAAAAAAGACTCTCTGCCCTTGGTAAAACCAAACATGTGATCCCACTGGGACTGTGACTGGGACTGGCTCTGGATGCCTGGCTTCCTTGATCCCAATTTCAGAGAGTTCCATCACCAAGTAAGTTAGGTGAAGTCACTTTCTTCATGAAATGAATGAGGTCACTGCCTTGGCAACCACTTTGCCCTAGCAGTTGCTGCCAAGGGTCCCATGAGATGGAGCCTGTTCCTACTTTCTGTGACACTGTCACAAGTTAGAATGGTATATCAACCATATGCACCGGGGAACTTCTCTCCATACAGGCATGCTTTGGTCCATCTTCTCTACATTAAGAAGAGAGAGACTGATTCAGACACATCCTTTCATCCTGTCCAGGTTCTTTACCATGTCAGAAGACTTTTGCTCTCTTTGGTACTACATAGCTGCCTACAACTTCTCCAAGGATCATTTCTGCATTGACCTTTGAGGTTCTCAGCAGGTGGAAGATCCCCTACATTCCTGTATCTTAAGACCAACTCTGTCCCTGCTCCTCTGTAAAGTTAGATTGAGGGAACAGCGTATGGTTAGGGTTAATAACAGGTTCGATTTCGGTTAGGAATCATTCTGCGGGATTAATAATGTTATTGGGAACCTGCGATATTTAAAAGAATATAAAGGTGAAATATAAGTTTGAAAACCCAAATCTATGTAAGTTTTGAAGCCCAGAAGTGTATTGAGCCCTTGGGTAGGATACTTAGCTTTGAATTATGTTCTGCACAGATGTCTCTGATTAATCGCTATACAATGGCATAGGACCTTTACCTTGGATGATTGAATGTTGAAGAGAACATGCAGTCAAAAAGGGATAATCGGTAGGATTAGGAAGATAGTCAGAAGGTTTAGAAAGAAGAGTGAGTATAGGATTTGCACCAAAAGTTTTTTAGCAATAGGGTTTCGGGTAGAGAGTGAATGTAAATGTCAGCACATGTGAAGAGTCATTCACAATGATGAACTGGGGAAAATATGTATGAAAGTAAATATCAATTGAGACAAAAGGAAATCAGGCAAAGTATAATGTGAGTTATAGGATTAGACATTTTCAACAGGGTTGAGGTTGAATATATAATCTTAGCAAGAAACAAATATGTAGTCACAAATTGGATTGACATTTGAGAGCATTAGGCAACCTGGACATGGATGTTATTACTAATCCATGCTCACTTTCCATTTAGGCTTTGGTACAATCATAAGTGTGACCTTTGCATTTTGTGTCCATAATATTACTGTGATAAAATATATATGTAGATCAGGTGACATGAGTATATCTTCCACCATTTCTGGGAGCAATATTTTGAAGACGTATAAATTAGTATTGGGGGTACAAAGAGGTGTACCCTGTTTCTATGAATATACAGATAATGCATGAATAGAACATACTCTGAATAAAACATATACTCATTCCACTATAAATAATGAATTGAATTGATATCTGAAAATATACAGGAAATCAAATATTGATATACAGACATTCATTACAACCAGTTATACATCAATGATAATATTAGTATTAGGATTTTCATGAAGAGTGTGTGAGTTTCGCTTCAAAATTGATTTTGGAAATCGAAAATAATGTGTTTGGAAAGAAGTCTCATGAAAAGACCAGTAAAGCAACATGGAGGAATACATGTGTTCAGAAGCAGAAAGTGATTGAAAGTGAAACAAATTCCTATATATTTTTGAAATTTTGGATGAAATATATATACTATGATGTGCATAAACTGAAGAAATAATAATGTTCCATTGTTGAATAAATATGAATGTCAAAACATATATCATGTCCCATAGGAATCTGCTTGCGTTGATGTTAAACTGGGTCAGTTACTGTAGAAATATTAGGATTTGTATACACCATTCACTGAAGTTAGTTGTCAGTAATAGGAAACAAATATGAATTTCAGGTGGATGAATATTTTAGAAAATAATCTTGTGAAAAGTTGATTATAAATCCACATAAATGAATATGAATGAATTTAGGTAGTGTATAATAAGTCACATATATTACATATTTTGAAAAATCTGGAGAGTATATATATATATATATATATATATATATATATATATATATATATATATATACAGAGAGAGAGAGAGACATTAAAAACTAGCAATATATATGCCAATCAAAATTCATCATGAAATATATATCATACACAGATCCAAAAATATTCATTATACTGAACATGGATTTATGTATAATGTTGTTCAACTAGAAAGTTCACCCATAGTTTGAAATTTCAGTTCCAACAGCATTTACGAGGAGTGATCTCTTCTCACAATTTGTACCTGCCAAGTCAAACACCTCACAAGAATATACGTGTGGTACCAGGTAGAAATCTATATGTGCATATAAAAATACATGTGCTTAATAGGCTACAGAGAAAGGGAGAAAGGAATTCACATATTTGTTAACTTTAAAAACTCATGGAGAACTATTTCAAAAAAAAATTTGCAATATTTATAACTCCTACCCTATATTATGCAAAAGGCAAGTCCTAGTATACACCTTGCCTCCACTGAACTGCTTGTACTTCTTTTCTGTTTTTTGTTATTTTTCTCCATCATATTAGGATTAGTAGTCAGAGTCTAGTTGGGAATTGGTTAGGGTCATAGATTCAGTGTTTTGAAGGGAAATTGAAAAATGTATCCAATGCCTATGCAAATATGTGCTACCCAAAATCTTCCCACTCTCATCCAGAACAATGCCTTGACATTATCTTTTACCAAAGTAAGACACAGTTAGAGGAGAAGAGTTAGAAAATCTGTGAATACATATCTGGAATGGAATATGCTCAGGAGTTCACAACCTTGGAGGTGGTAGCAGAGTTCAAAAAAGTAAGGCATAAGGTAAACACTCCTCAAACATGGAGCTCTGCTGGCCGAAAGAATTCTTGAGAAACTGCCTCTGAGGTTGGTCACTTGAAATATATGTTGTTTTCAGGAGATTTAGTTCTTTTCTAGAGAGACCATCAAAGCTGGTTCTGCATATATGTGACCTGTAAGACATGGTTTCTTATTTTTCATTGAACATGTGGCAGCAGTGCTGAATTCTTTTTTTGTAGCTAAACTGTGGACACTGGGGCTAAGTTTCTCCCTGTGTTAACTGGGAAGACATTTGTTCATCCTCCACTTTTAGTGGTGTTTCTTGCTGCTGCATTGGGAGTTTGGTATTTGCTTCACGAAATAAAGGAGTTCAATTGGAACACATTGCTGGAGGGAGTTTAGTCACGTGTGGTAGGTGAGGGTTTGCAGGAGAATGCAATAACCAGGCTTCTATCCCACATAGCTTGCCCCCTTGATCATAGCAACCTGATTCTGAACATTTCCCTGAAACCTCTCCATATAACAAGATGCCTTTACCTATTGGGTCTGTTGGCTGTAACCATATCAGTCACAAGCCATTTGGAAGCCAATGGCAGATCCACGTGGCCCCACCACAGATGTTTTGTCACACATCTGTCCACCACTGCTCTAGGCCCACTAATCATCAGGCGACAACTAACTGGCATCTCTGTTCTTCACCATTTTCATGAAACCCTGTCAATCAAGGCACTGTCTGGTATACTATGATCAGCATCAGGACATCCAAAGGTTTTCCAGTGCCACCTCATCATGGAAATTTCAAAAATTTCATGGTATTTATCTAGCCATTTTTCAAGGAAGAAGTTGTAGTCACTGTGGGTTTCAATTCATTCAGGAACCATTAAATGTTAAGGAAGCTCATTTCAATAAAAGCTCTGGAGAACAATCACAGGCAAGGCATCCCAAATAGTGGCCAAAATGTCACATGAAGCCAGGACCATTGAGGTCTACAATGTGAGGTCCATGTGTGTTTTGACTCTCAACTATGGCTGCCAAGTTTTTCAGAATAAAATCATGTGATATCCTGGCTGAGATTCTCAGTGTTCTGTGGAAAGCCACCCTTGGCCTAGATCTCAGTTTCAAAGGGCGACTCTCATGCGTGGCCTCCTAACATCCCCACACAATCCATGGCAATACTTCTCTGAGGTCAGTTCTACAACTCAGTCTCTAAGGAGTATTACACCAGAGTACAAGCCAAGGTGGACCCAGTCATCCCTTCCAACTGCCACACAAATGACCAAAATAAAAACCAAAACATTCCCACATGGCCCTCATCTTCTTCCACATAGACCCTCATTATAACCTCTGGCTGGAGATTTCCATGAGGGGTACAGCGCAAGAGAGTGTCCAAAATAAGCTCCCTTGGCCCTCATTTGCCTAAAGTCAGGGTGGCCTGGACACCATACCTGTGAACCAGGAGTGATCAAATAGGCCTGCCATTACAACTGCTCTGCTTCTCCAATTTGAGGCCTACTGACTGTTGGGTTTAGATTCTTTATGTGAAGTGGAATCATGAGAAAACCCACGCACCTCTGCATGGCTTTGAA